>NC_133660.1:279966066-280136066 GCF_037893015.1 Macrotis lagotis
GAGGAGGAAGAATCACCTTTCCCACTTGTGCCTCCTGAAGAGCATGAAGGTCACTGGCCTCTGCTTGCAGAGGAGGAATCCCTTGGCTTTTATGGCCAAGTCTGTGCCCAAGGTCACCCTGCCAGTAAGGGTCCAAGGCTGGAGAGGTCCCAGTCTGGGGCAGCAGGAGCCAAGGCAGCCTCATGTCTGATCCCCATCAAACTCCCACAGATGTTTATGAAGCATCCCTGCTTTGTTCAGGGATTCAGAACCGAGAGCCCCTGCCCTCCATGGGGCTTACATTCAAAGACTGGAGTCAACCCAGGCTGCATAGACATACATATAAATAAAAACCAGAGCACCAGGGAGGAAGGCCCTGAGGTGGGGGGGGGGGTGTGAGGTCAACAAAGGCAGGGTGGAGGATGGTGGGCAGCTGAGTCTTGGAGAAAACAAAGGATTGGCAGGGCAGTGGGGGGGTATTCCATTGTATCCTGCTGTCCCTCTAGTTAGGGTTCTAGCATCAACTTTGTTTCAGGGGAAGGGGCAGAGAAGGAAAGAGAATAAGCATCCATTAGGTACCTACTGTGTGCTAAGCTGTTAAATATGATCTCATGTGATGTTCACAATGACCCTTGAACTGTTATTATCCTCATTTTGTAACTAAAGAAACTGAGGCAAAAAGTAGCTAAGTATGTTGCCCAACCAGGGCCACAGAACTGATGCCTGAGGTTGCATTTGTACTCAGGTCTTCCTGCCACCAGGCCCTCTGTTCTGCTCCCTGTGAACCATGCAGCTACTTACACTTACCAGCTGTATGAGCCCAGGTGAATCTTGACTTCTTTGGGCCTCAGTTTCCCCACTTGTTAAATGGGGGATTGGACTGACTGGTCTGTTCAGTCCCTCTGAGTCACTTTGGAGGCAGAGGACTCACCCCACGGGCAGGTGGCATCCTGCCCGCCCGGGACAGTCGGACACCTTTGAAGTTCCAAAGACACCCCCAACATGGCAACAGCCGAGGTTCTTGGCGCCTTGGAGACAACACAGTGGTGAGTGAGTGGCTCTATCTATCAGCCAAGGTCCTGCTGACCCCGGCAGTGGGTCAGGGGTCATGTTTGTGCATGGGTGAACCCAGAGGCCAGTGCCTCCTTTAATGGATGACCATCCAATCTTGGCCAGGGGAGCGGCGCGTGTGGGTGTCTGCGTAATTGGGATGGTCTTTGAACAGAAAAACATAATACTTGTGCTCTGGGCCAGTGATGTGGGGGAGGGCCCAATGGAAAACAGACCAAATCCCAAAGCGCCCTGGGGACCTGGGGAAACCTCGTGGCCTACCTACCATGGGCAAGCTTGCTCTTGGAAGATGATGGACTCCATGGAGTCTGAGAGCTTGGGCTCCACTGGCACTCCCTGAGGGCCCAGGGCCACCTCTATGCCTCCTTAGAGATTTCTGAAACTCCCCCAAGCTTGTGAATTGGGGTGACAAGAGACCCTCTACCCACCCCTGTACCTCCTCAGACTGCAGGCTGGGCTCACT
Organism: Macrotis lagotis; assembly: GCF_037893015.1. Taxonomy (NCBI): domain Eukaryota; kingdom Metazoa; phylum Chordata; class Mammalia; order Peramelemorphia; family Peramelidae; genus Macrotis; species Macrotis lagotis. The sequence goes on from NC_133660.1 coordinate 279,967,580, forward strand.
CCCCAGCTCTGTTCCTGGATCCCCAATTGACTTTGGACCAACCACTGAAGAGATCCAGGATGGTGGCCATCCATGGCTGGCCAGCATCAGAGACCCACATAGCGGTGTGCATACTGTCTCCTCTAGCAGTCTGTGAGTCTCTTGAGATTAGGGGCTGAACTGCTTTTGCCTTTCTTTGTAACCCTAGAGCTTAGCCCATTGCCAACATAAAATAGGTGTCTAATCAATGTTCATAACTGACTGATCAAATGACTCTTTCAGTGACCCTGAGATGATGCTCTCCTGTTGAGTCCATGAGCTGGACAAGTCTGTTTTCAGGCTCTAGCCAGTCCTGAGACCTCCAGGTTCCAGAACCTTCAGCCTTGGTTTGGTGATAGTTTCTTCCAGATGTCGCTAGGAAGGTTGTAGGCATCGTGTTCCTCCAGCGTGGGGAAGGAAGCCTTTCCTCTTCTCATGCTTCCCTCTCTCCCTGACTTCCCACCCCTTTGATCAGAGGGACAAGGGTCATGGAATGGGCATTTTGGAACAAAGTCAGGCCTAATCCAGGGCTACATGGATGAACCTCTTGGCCCTCTGATGGCATAGTCAGGATGGATTGAGAATAACTCTAGGACAGAAACTGCCAGCTCTGTAAGCAATGGGTTGTGTGACCTTGGATGGGTCACTTCTCCTCTGACATCTGTCAAAGTTATTGATTAAGTTAGATGATGTTAGGCATAGCCCCATCACCTGACATTGTAAGTTCTTTTAAGATGCTCATAAATTGATTGGTTCTGTAACAATAATAGCTGATATTTGCAAAGTGCATTGCCATTTATAACTTATTTTACCTTCATGATCTTATTCACTCCTCATCAGTCACATAATGGAAGAATACGACACCTGTATTCATATCTCACCTTAGTTTCTTATTAGCTTGTGATTCTGGGCAAGTCTCTCCATGGTTGTGCCTCAGTTTCCCTCATTTCTAAAATGAGAGCACACAGACTCTATTACCTTTAAACTTCCTTTTGGTCCCTCTGGTCTTTGCTGGTGTTCAGTTGTCCACTTGTGTCCAACCTCATGGACCAGAGCTCGTCAGTCCTTCCATTCTCTACTGTTTCTCACAGTCTGTCCAGTCTCATTTTTCCTGTTTCCATGGCACCATTCATCCATCTCATCCTCTGCCATTCCCTTTTGCTTTTGCCTTCAATCTTTCCCATCATTAGGGGCTTTTTCCAATGAGTATCATCCTCTCCTCATGTGGCCAAAATATTTAAGCTTCAGTTTCAGGATTTGTCCTTCCTTAATAGCCTAAATTAATTTCTTTAAGTATTTATTGATTTGCTTTCCAAGGGACTCTTGAAACTCTTCTCCAGAACCAAAATTCAAAAGTATCAATTTAGTGGAGCTCATAGTGGAGTTTATAGTCCAACTCTGACAGCCAAAAATTGCTACTGGAAAAACCATAGCTGAAACCATACATTTTATCAGTAAGATGATGTCTCTGCTTTTTAGGTTTGCCATAGCTTTCCTTCCAAGGAATTTCATGGCTGCAGTCACTGTCTACAATGATCTTTGCATCCAAGTATATAAAATCTGACATTGTTTCCATTTCTTCTCCCTCTCTTCGCCAGGAATTGATGGAACCAGTTGCCAAGATCTGTTGTGTTTTTTTTTTTCATGTTAAGCCTCAAGTCAGCTTTTAGATTCTCCTCTTTTTTAATTTCTCTTCACTTTCTGCCATCAGATTGGTATCATCTGCATATCTGAGGTTGTTGACATTTTCCCAGGTAACCTCCACCAACTTTTGATTCATCCAGTCTGACATTTCACGTGCTATCCTCTACATATGTGTTATAAATAAGATGACAGCAAACAGTCTTGTCATACTACTTTTCCAGTTATTCTGCCTTGAGTACTAACATAGGTTCTTCAGGAGACAAGATGACCTGGCACTCCTGTCTCTTTGAGGACTTACCATATTGTTGGGATTCACATCGTTAAAGGCTTTCATATAGTTGATGAAATAGAAAAAAAATTGTTTTTCTGCAACTCCCTTGTTTTTACCATAATCCAGTGAATGCTGGCTATTTGGTTCCTAGTTCCTCTGTTTCTTTGAAAACTAACTTGCTCTTCTGGTAATTCTTGGTTCACGTATTCCTGAAGCCTAGCTTGCAAAATCTTGACCAAAACCTTGCTGACCTGTGAAATGACCCCAGTTTTGGGTACTTTAAACATTCCTTTGCATTCCTATGATCCTATACTTTTGATGGTCTATTTCTTTCCTTTGTGCCCATTGACTCACATGCTCTCTCTCCTCACCTCTCCCCTAAGAATCTCTCCATTTCTTCAGGATTGCTCAGTTGCCACACTTTTCCTGAGCTGCTTCTGACCCCCCACCCCAGTTATTAGGGTAGGCCCTCCTCTACATTTTGCTTGATCTATATTTTGAATGGATTTCTCTGCATCTGTGGATTTTCTCAGTAGGATGTCGGTTTCCTAAAGACCGGCGCTTCTTGATTTCAGTGTTGATAGCCCCAACATCCAGTATGGAGTTCAATCAAACTTGTTTCTTGGAGTGAACCTAGTGGAATTCTTATGTTCACTTCTCCCCTTTCTGCTTTCATTTCCTACCACCCTGAATCAGCCTGGGGAAAAGATGTAATCCATTGGTGAAATGTAATATGGATAGTAGGTAGGAATGAGAGTCGATCGGACATCTGCCCTTTCCAGTGTTGTTCATGGACTTGATGTGGAGGAGAGGGAAATGCTAAAAAGTTTTGATATGAGTGAACAAGGATTTTTAGGCATCAAGGTTGGGTTCCCAGCCCCCCAGGCAGTCCACTGGAAAATCAAGTTTGGAAGAGAAAATGAATGTTTATTCTGAGCATTTTGTATGTCAGTATTATTTGAGGGGGTCTTTCAGAGGACCTTGGAAGCTCTTCTCTGGGAGGATCTGTGGAATGGGAAGTAAAGGGACCTCCCAGGGCAGAGGACAAGGGTCTGACAGGTCTGGCTTCTGCCACTGTGACCTGGGGAAACCTCCCAACCTCAGTTTCTTCCCACTGAAAATGAAGGGGAGGGAGTCAACCAAATGCCTTCAAAGGTCCTTTCGGGCTCTGATGTCCTACAGTCCATGCTCTATGGAGTTGATATGTATGAAGAATGGATGCATAGCCTTGGCCTGTAACTAGCCAGGCAAACCAGTCAGACTCTTGCAAGCTCACCCATCCTCTCAGTGTCTTTAGTGTACTGGACATCCACTCTGGATAGAGAAAAAAAGATTGGTTCAGTCTCCCCAACTGATCCATGTCCAATGAGCCTCTAATGAGCCAGTATGGGCTAAGGAAGTGGCCCTGGGGGTGGGGATAAAAGACCAAAGGGTCAGGTTAGGGGCCTCTTTGTTGAGGAAACCTGGGCATCTTCTTTCTGAGGTTGGAGCATTTCCATATTTCTTAAATATGAAGGCTTTCATTGGGCCAGGAGCTCTGGGGGAGTCTTGAAATTCTGTCTGGCTTCCACAAAGCAGCACTCCTTGGGTGAACATGGTTTAAAATGGCAAGTTTGAATGAAATTCCAAGGAAAAACTGAGGGTGAGATACTAATGTTAGCTCAACCCTGGAAGGAGTAGGGCTAAGATAGTTTAGTTTGTACCAAAGACAAAAGAAATCTAGTCATCCACAAGGATCTTGTGCATCCCACTGTGTAGATAGAGCAGAAGAACTCTGGATATCATATGATCAAGGGAAACTGGCTTCTAGCCCCAGGTCTGACCTTAACTGGTTGGGGGACTTTGGGTGAGCCCTTTCCCTTCACTGGGTTGCCTTAGCTTCCTCTCATTTTTTTTTTCCTGAGGGGGTTGGGTTCTGTGATCTTTCTGGTCCTTCCATGCTGTGATGCTTGAGAAAGGTCAACAGTTGGAGGGTCAAGTGGTTCCCCCAAATTCTGACTCTGCTTCTCCCAATTAATTTTCTCTGCACCGTTTCCTGGGTTTCAGACTTTGGATCTATTCCCCGTGTTTGCCCCAACGGGGATTTCCTTGTAGTTTGCCCTTCCTGTGTGTGTGGGTGGCGGCATCTCCAAGGTATGATATCTGGCTGCCAAACAAGAGCTAGCTCCCCCTTGCAGCTCCCACCCTAGCTCAGTCATTCCTAGTGGTTGGAAGGAGACGTGTGCAGTAGTGGAGAGAGACGTGGGAAGGAATTCTGGTTTTGTTGCCTCATTCAATGTCTCTGGGCCTTGGTTTCTCTATCTGGCTTTGTTACCTCCAAGGACTGTTACAGGGATCAAATCAAATCATATTTGCTAAGTGCTAGCCAAATCTCAATTAATATTATTATCATTTCTACTAATGTTATTATTTCCTAAATCTTGAGGTTTGATATTCCAGTATCAGTGTTAGGAAACTCGAGCATGTGTGATTTGTCAATCTGCTGAAATGCATCAAAAACAGGATCCCTGACTCAGGAACCCCATGGTCTGACCTCCTCATTATATATAGATAAGAAAACTGAACCCCAGGGAGGTGAAGGGACTTGCCCAACATCACACAGGTAGAGGTCAGCAGACCTTCTACTTTTGGAACCCATGGTTCTAAAAGTCTCTCCAATATAAGAACTAATCTAATACCAGGAGGAGGAAGAGGGAGAGAGAGAGTGTCAAGAGTGACAGAGGAAGAGAGAATCAGAAAGACCTGGGCCTGAGTCCTACTTCTGACACTTGTAAGCTGTACAACTCTGGGCAAGTCATTGAACCACCTCCTGACTCAGTGTCTCACTATGTAAAATAGGAATAAAACGATGATGATGATGATGATGATGATGATGTTTGTCCTTCATTCTCAAAGAAGACTAGGACATCAGAGTGATGATGTCATGACAAGCAAGTGAATTGGACTTGAGTGAAGGGAGGCTGTGCTAAGTCACCAGCTTCATTCTTTCCTCCAAAGTCCAGCGGCCAGTGGATCCAATGGCCAGATATGAATCAGGACGTCTGGAGATGGCCCTAGATACAAGGTAATCTGGGTTAAATGACTTGCCCAAGGTCACATCACTAGCATCAAGTGTCTGAGGCTAGATTTAAACTCAGATCCTTCTGACTCTAGATTCACTAGCTACTGCACCATCTAAAAATCCTAAAACTCCACATCATGGTGTTGCTAAGATTTAAAAGAGATAATGGCTTCAGTTATTAGCTTTGCAAATATAACATTGCAATATAAAATGGCCAACCTACCAAAGGAGGAAGAGCACAAGGGGTACTGGAGCGTGTTACTGGCTAAACTGAGCTTACATTCAAGTAGAGAAGACCCAGGGTGAAAACTTCCCTTTCTATGACAACTAGTTACTCTGCTATGGCTTATCACCTCAGAGAGTTGTTGGGTATTGAGAGCTTACGACCTCTCCCTGGTCCCACAGTTGGCCTGTTGGAGGGATGACTTGAACCGAATTCTTTCTGACTCCAATACCAACCCCTGAACTACAATAGTAGTGAACTACAATAGCCTCTCTTATTGATATTCATATCAGCATGAACACTTTTCCAAGGATTTCCTGTCTCCCAATAGAGCAAAAATGGGACCAAGGACCATGACTTGATGGTGACATGAGGTAGAAGACTATTTTCAGAGCCACCACAAGGGAAGGGGAAGGGCGGGGGGAAGAAAGAGGCCCAAAGACTGAGTTCTGGGCCTTCTCCTTGGGCCTGGTCCCATACCTCCCCTCCTGCAGCCTCTTCTCTGGACCCTGGGCCTCACCACCTGGCCCTGGCTTAGGCTGTTCATTACTTCCTAGGGCTCAGGCTTCTTTGCTTAAAGTAGCTAGGAGCGATCCCTGTTCAGAAGTAGGCTGCCATCACTTTGAGATCCCTCTAGGGCCTGGCCTAGGGTAAAGGGCCCGCCAATCCATACACAAATATTTATTGAGCTCAATAACATCGTAGGCACTCCATAAAGACTTGTTTATTAAGTGACTGAGCTTTGCTTGGCCAGGGTCAAAGGGCAGCCATTGCCCCGTGGTTGGATTTCACAGAATCCCAGACTGTCAGCGATGGGAGACATCATCAAGTTAGGTCAACACCCTCAGGAATTTCAGAGTTGAAAGGGACCTCCCTGGCCACCTAGTCCATGCCACACTTGTTCCAGAGGCCCCAGGGCAGTGTCGCCAATGGGCCCGGGCAGGCTTTGCCGCATGACCCTCTGTCAGTCATTTCAGTCATGTCCAGCTCTTCTTGACCCCATTTGGGGTCTTCTTGGCCAAGATCCCAGAGTACTTTGCCATTTCCTTCTCCAGCTCATTTGACAGGTGAAGAAACTGAGGCAAGGTGAAGTGACTTGCCCCAGCTAGGAAGTGTCTGAGGCAGATTTGAGCTCAGGAAAATGAGTCTTTTTGACTCCAGGCCCATCTCTCTATCCTCTTGTGGTGCCCTCCTGTGTGGGGGATCTCACTAACCCTAATTCTGAGGCAACCTGCCCACCTTTGGAATAGCTCTGATAGAAAGTGGTCTGATGTAGTGCCTAAATCTCCTTCTTTATGACTTTCCCCAACTGTTCCTAGTTCTCTCCCCTGGAACCAAATAGAACTAATTGGCTCCCTTTGAAGTTGAAGGCTCTGGGAATGTTTGACTTAGAAAAGATAAGACTTAAGAGGGACATACTAGATCCCCTCAAGTATCTGAAGGGCTGCCATCATAGGGAGGAGAACTTAGACCCTACTTGGCTTGATAAGGCAGATACTGGTCAGTACAAGTGCCCAGTCTGCCGAAGGTGTTTAATAAATGCTTGTTACTCCCTCAGCACCAAAGGGCAGAACCAGGAATAATGAGGGCGGTTGCCAAGAGGATGAATCTGTCTTGATGGGCACCATCTTCCCACTAACAAGAACCACAAGTGAACTAGGTCATATGAAGAAGCGATCTTTGTGTTGAGACTGGGGTCCTTGGCTGTGGAAGCCCCATCCTCACCATCACAGTCTATGCTTCTAGCATCGGAAGGGGGTCATATAGACACTCTCAGATGCTTCAAAATCTCCCGTGAGTCATCTCACAGATAGAAACATGAGATCCAGACTGGAGAAAGCATTTGCTGATAGTTTCATTGGGTGGCATGGGTCAGCAGAGACCCTTGGTCCACTATCATTTGGGCCCTGGCCCTGGGTCATTCCGGGGCCAGTTGCTGGGAAGAAGTCGACCCAGATCTGGGGTCTGGGGTCAGTCCCTCCACTGGTGGCAGGGATTGCTCGGCCTGGGGAAGCTCTCCTCCTGGGTCACAGATGGATGGATGAGCCTCAGAGCATCAGGGGCAGGCTGCCAGCAGGCCACAGACCTTGGGAGTGAGGGAGTGCATGGGCCTGGCCTCATTCTGCTGAGTCACAGGAGGCTAACTCCGGCCCTGGCCACATGGCATTTCTCAGATTCCAGGTCCGGCTTACCAAGGCCATGACACGGGGCCTGAGGCTCGGCACAGACTGACTCATCACAAGCCTGAAATTCCCAGCGTAACGAAGAGGAACTGAGCCTGCCGGGAGGTCCTCTGAGGATGTCCTCCTGCCTGCCTGCCCGGGCCCCAGACTCCTGCCCTGGGCCTAGAAAGCAGAAACCTCCTCCCATCACTATGAAGCAACTCCTCTCCCCACCCTGGCCAGATATCTCCCTTGTCTGCCTGGGATTCCACCATTAAAATCACTCCTGAGAATTAAGGTTTTGTTTTAAGAAAGGAAACTAGAACTGGGGGGTGGCAGGGTGGGAGGGCCTGACTGGGGCAAGTGGTTGGGAGATCTGGATGGTCACAGGAGGAGAAAAAGGGTCCCCGGAGAAGAGCTGCCAGTGTTCCCCTTCCCACATCCATTTTCTTATTCATGGATCCATCTCATTCAAATCCTGGAGAAGCATTTATTTAGCACCAACTGTATGTGCTAAGACAAACATTTACAGAGTAATGAGTATAACTAACCCTTGGGGAGGTACTCTAGGAGACCCAGAGATCAGAAGCACCTTGGCTGTAACAGGTCCTCCTGCTGTTCCTGGGGAAAGCTGAAAAGGGCTCTGGTCTGAGGTCCAGCCCCATCCTTTATCTTAACCCCCAAAGTCAAAGTTCTTTCCTTCATTCTCCACCCCCTTGGCCTTCCTGCTGCCTTGGGCCCTGGTGGTCACTCTCTCTACCTTGATCCTCTCTTGTCTCTAGGTTTTTCAGGACACCCTCTCTCCTGGTTCTCCTCCTCCCTCACTGGCTGCTCCTTCTCTATCTTCTTTGCTGGATCCTCCTCTAGATCCTGCCCTCTGACCTAGGGTTCCCTCAGGCTCCAAACTGGGCCCCCCTCCTCTTCTTCCCTCCAGATTGCTTCTCATCAGCTCTATGGATTTCATGACCATCATAGAGTCAGATTTGACTGAAAAATGACTTGACAACAGCAATGTCTTTGCCCCTGATTCTCTGACCTACCTCTCCTGCCTCAGACTCTCTTCTGATTTCCAAACTTCCATCTCCAGCTGCCTATGGAATGCCTCATACTGGAGATTCAGCAGACTTTAACCCACCTAAAATGCAACTCACAAGCTTTCCTCCAAACCCTTCCCCCTCCTATCTTCCCAATGACCATAAAAGTAATCACATCTTATTTCCTTGGGCTAATCACCAAGGGGTGTCATCCTCAACTCCTCTCCTATCCCAATGTCAATTTTACCTTCATCGTATCTCTCCCACACTTCCTTTTCCCTCCTCTGCCTGTCTCAAGTCTTTCCCCACTACAATTCACTTTTCACTAAACCATTAACATGATCTTCCTAAAGTATAGGTTTGACCATATCATACCCTTACTCAGTGACTTCTAGTGACTCCCCCTTAACTACAGGATCATTCCCCTCACCATACCACTGCATACTTTGCAATCACACCTGCCTTTTGGCTTTACTCAAACAAGACCCTTTCTATCTATTCAGTGAGTTCAACAAATGATGCTGAGACATCTTTGATGTGAGATTATTATCTTTGAAAACCCATTTCATCTTCTCCATCTCTGCATGTAGAAAAATTTTCTATTAATAAAAGTTTTTCTTAAAATAAAACCTCACTATCATTTTCTAAGATCCATCCTTTCCTGCACAGATTCTATTTTTTTTTAAATTTTCTTTATTTAAGGCAATGGGGTTAAGTGTCTTGCCCAAGGTCACACAGCTAGGCAATTATTAAGTATCTGAGGCTGGATTTGAACTCAGATCCACCTGACTCTAGGACCAGTATTCTATCCACAGCGCCACCTAGCTGCCCCCCCAGATTCTTAATTTTATTATGGTTGTTTTAAGTTTATTGGTGTGTTTGGTTTTTATTTTCCAAACATTTGCAAGTTCTCTTTCTTGTTCAGTGAGGAAGTCTCTTATAAAAATTAAATGCAACAAGTCATTCACTGTGTGATGTTCTTGAGCCTCAGTTTCCCTCTTTGCCACCTAGAGAGGATGACACCCACAGCACCTATCTCACCTACCTTTGGAAGAGCTTCAAGGTTTCAAAACACTTTATGTTCCACCTTTATAGTCTTACTACCACCACAAAGCAGTCGTCTCATTGTTGGCTCTCTCTAAGGAAGCTAGGAGTCCAGATTGGAGGAGAAAAAAGAAGAAGAGAGAATAAAAGAGGAGAGAAACGGGGTGGGGGGGGGAGAGGAAGAGATACTATTATTAGTTCCATTTTACAGATGAGGAGACTGAGGCAGATGGAGGCAAAATGATTTGCCTGGAAATATCTGAGGCAGGATTAAAACTCAGGTCCTTCTGAACTGTTGTGTCTTCTAGAGGCCTCTAGCAAAAGAAAAGGAATGATTTTCATCAAGGTCCCCGGGTTCCATCTTGATAATTCCAATGATCTTAATTCTTGGGTTTATCCATGCTATTCTCCTTGGTGGCACCACCACACATGTGAGTCTCTTTCTCTCTGTTCTACATCAGTTCCTACAAATCTTCCCAGGTTTCTCTGACTTCCCATATTGGAAGTTTCTTATTTAGCATGAGAATATTTCATTTTATCTCCAAGTCCTGGAGCTTTTCCATCGACTTTTTCTTAAAAATGGAGTTTATTGAAAGACAGCAAGATCAACAACATCACTAGCTGGAGCCTTTCAGAGTGTGACCACTGAGGAGAACTACTGAGCCAGGAGGGCCGAATGAACGAATGACCATGGTTCTGCCTGGACCGCACCTCCTAACCAATCTGACTCAAGCAGAGGGTCTATAGAGCCCAAACTCTGCCTGTCAATGAGAACATTCTTAAATGCCAGCTCAAGGACCAGCTTTCCAGGCTGTGCTGCATTTGTGGGGGCTCTGACTCTTACTGAGATGGTTCCCCAAGGGAAATGCACCTGTGGACCCACATTAGCCAGAGCACATCATGTGAGGGGTCATGTATGCATGTGCTGACATGGAAATGGAAGGCCACATTGGCTTTTCTGCTGCCTCTCATTCTTTCATTCCACACAAAAGCACACATTTAAGCCCCTTCTCTTAAAACTCACACTGTATGTGTGTGTGTGTGAATGTGTGTGTGAGTGAGTGTGTGTAGGTGTGTGAATGTATGTGAGAATGTAAATGTATGTGAATGTGTGTGCATGTGCATGTGAATGTATGTGATTGTATGTGTGTGAATGTGTGTATGTGTGACTATGTGTGAATGTGTGTGATTGTGTATGAGTGTGTGTGAATGTGTGTGACTGTGTGGGTGTATGTGCATGTGTGAATGTGTGTGTGTGTGTGTGTGTGTGTGTGTGTGTGGAGGGGGTCATCCAAAGCCTAGATGAGACCCAGACCCTGCCCTCAGGGGGCTATGAATTTCACAGAAAACTAGGCTCTCCAGTATTTCAGTGTCTGCTATGACTCTGAAGGGGCTCCCAGAGGCTCCCAAGGCAGTGCCTTCATCACAGTAAATGACATTCACATAGGACCTTGCAGTTTGCAAAGACCTTTCCAGAAGTGGCCTCATGCAACCCTCAGAATAGCTGTGAAGGGGGAAGGGGGAGGTGCTGCAGGTATCACTCTTCCCAGGTGACAAAGGAGGAAACTGAGGCACAGTCAACTTCAGAGACTTGCCTAGCATCCTATAGTGAGAGGGGACATTCGGGTTGAATTTTCAGCCCCCAAGCCCATCCCTTGGTCCAGTATTTCTCCTCTTCCTGGCATCCCTAGATGTTCTCTCTACCAGTACCCCTGCCCCCACCATGGTGCACCCAGGCCAAAAAAAAGAAAAAAAGATGGAATAGCCCTAAAAGTCATCATCTAATCTCTAGCTCCCCGGGCCTGAGCCTTGTCTGCTTATCCACCTTCATAAAGCCCAGTATGCAGCTCTAGTGTCCGAGCCAGGGCCTCCTCCCATTGTCCTTTCCCGAGGCCCCTTCTCCCTGCGGCAGCTCTATCCATCAAAGGGCGCCCTTGTGTACCCTTGGCCGGCTGGCCTTGACACCAAAGGCCCCCCACTCATAAATTCTAATTCAGAAGTTTGGAGTTATCGAGAGGAAGTTTCCAATTGCCGCCTCACATGTGGGAAAATGTGGAAGCAACTGAGAGGCCCTTTTGTCTGGGCCTTTAACAGGGGCTATTTGCAGAGAGGGGGATCAGAGGTTCCATCAGGCCTCGGCATGCACATGGAGAGGAAGTGGCCCAATCTCAGGGCCCTAATGAAATGCCATGAATCATGGGGTCGATAAATCACTAGCAAAGGGTTCCTAATTGCTTTCCAAAGCCCATTGATTAGCCAGCAGAGGCACCTAAAGGAGAAAGTTGGGGGTGCAGAGGGGTCTTTGGCTGCCTCAATCCCCCCCTCCCAATCAGTCTGGTTAAGGTGAAACCAAATCTTGTTGTTTTAACTCACGCCTTTATAGGAAAGGCAGCTCATAAAAATGGACTGTGGACTCCTAGCCACCTCTGCCCCCCAACCTGGCCCCAATCTGGAGTAAAAGAGGAGCTCTCCAACTGGCCTTTCTCTGCCTCCCAACCTTGTCCCAATCTGGAGGAAAAGAGAGGCTCTCCAACTGACATTGCTCTGCCCCGCAACCTTACCCCAATCTTAAGGAAAAGAGGGGCTCTCCAATTGGCCTTGCTCTACCCCCCAATTCTGCCCCAATCTGGAGGAAAAGAGGGGCTCTCCAACTGGAGTTGCTGGCTGCTTGGACCTTGCAAGTCCGAAGGGAGTCTGAGGAGATATTAGTTCAGACCTTTTGTTCACACGCCCTTCCTGCCTCAGGATGAGGCTACTTTCTTAAATTCTTCTGCACAATAAAAAGGATGAAAATGAAAAAGACAGAATCTTGTTGGCAGAACCTGAGATGGATTCTTTCTGATTAGCAGAAAGGCTCATGTAATCTTAGAAACTAAGGCCAAGATAGCTTTATTTGGGGGTAGTTCTGGGCCTGCATCCAATGGGCACCAAAAGAGCATGGTCGATGTCACTTATTCTTGCAGATGTGGCCTTTATGTGCTCACTAGTGGGTGCTCCCTAGTGGGTACTCCCTAGTAGGTGCACCAGGCTCTGATTTCTCTTCAACCTCCTGTCCATGAATGGGTCTCCAGCACAGGGAAGCTCTGATGTGTAGATGGAAGGGGTGCACTTTGGAGGGCCCTTATGCTGACTGGCCAAATTGTAATTGAAGGAGAACCAAAAGTTCCATTTAATTCCCCCTAATAGGCACATATTCAGTATTTGCCATGGACAAGGGGAGAGGAAGCATGATGGAGTGGACCAAAGGCTCCTTATGTGCTTGGCACTTAGGATAGTATATACAGTATTTAATAAATGTGCTTCTTGGGGCCCCAACCAAATCTAAAAAGCATTGGGTTATAGAAGACATGATATTCTTCACCAGTGAAGGGAGTTACCACCCTGGAAGTCACTCACATTGATAAAAACATGGACTTGGACATCACCCCTCCCCCAAATGTTCAGTCAAAAAATGTGTTAAATAGCAGAGACACAAAGACAAAAACAAACAAAAACCAGTCCCTGCCTTCAAGGAGCTTAGATGGAAGAGGAAAGAGAGGAACCCCACAGACTGGTGGCTAAGCCCAGAATCCACCTCTAAAGACATTTGAGTAGAGGTGAGCTCTCCCAGCTTGGGATCTGAGTGTACAAGCGTGTGTATGTGGTTGTGTGTATGGTGTGAGTGTGTTGTGTGTGAGGTGTGTGTGATTGTGTGTTGTGAGTGTGAGTATGTTGTATGCAAGCATGTATTTGTACGTCTTGTGTATGAGTGTGTTAGTTATATGTGTATTATGTGTGTATGAGTGTCTGCACATGTGTACTATGTGTTTATGTGGTGTGTGTGTGTGTGTGTGTATGTTGTGTGCTGTGTATGTGTGTGCATATAGGTGCTGCCTTCCCCCTCCCTCCTCCCCTTCCTGCAATTTCTCCCTTAGAAGCTGGTTCCAGGTAAGGTTGGGTTTTGCTGCCGCCACCGGGAAAGAGAATGAAACCATGTGCTCGGGGGAGGGGTTGGCTTTTCACTGGATTCCTGAGTCCTTATGTCTAGGGGATCAGGGGGCCCAGGGCTGAGCTTCAGGATCATCTCTGGGGCCCCTGGGGAGTATCTCTGGCTCCAAGATGGCGGGGGCTTTGCTGAGCCCATGGTCCTTGGGGATGGGAGATGACTAAATCTTTGGCCAAATGATATTTATTCAAGTGTTTCCTTTCCCCAAAACTTCCATTGTCTTTGCAAAATGGTTAGCTTCAGTTGAAACATGGAGACCCAGCCAAAGTCTCCCCAAATGGGAAATGAGGAGGCCGAGAGAAGGATGTGTCCTATGGACACGGCCACCCTCCCACTCTTTTCTGAAAATCACTCACTGGCATGGCCCACTTGGAACCAAGGCTGGCTCCCAGATGGCAAAGGAGGCTATCACCTCCACAGACGTGAGGGTCAAATTGAGAAAGCTGATCTCAAGTCTCAAGGCCAATCTGGAACCCTCCAGAGTTCCCCAGACTTTCCTTAAGGGAGGTCAGCAGAGGATTCTCTTGGCATTAGAATCACTTCATGGCAGGGTACTAGGTTCAATTCCTGACTCTGGTTCTTGCTGGCCACATGATGTCTTTACATCTGTGAAATGAGGTATTTAAGCTGGTTGGCCTCTAGGATCCCTTCCATCATTGGCATCCTGTGATGATGCCACTCTCCTTCTTCCCACCCCACCACTGAAGGGTCATTCCAGGAACAAAGACATAACTAGATCACAACCCTTTTCCAGGACCTGATGTGGTCCCAACCCTTTATGTCACCTCTCATCCAACATCTGGGATTTGATGGAGAGGGTATTATTGGGGAGAAGACAGCATGGCAAGCTATGGGGTTTCCTTCATCCAGCTTCTCAGACCCAAACTCAGTTTCTTTGTCTAGGGAGGTAGAAATATGTTTTTGTTTTGGAGTAGAAGAAGGCATTGTATATACTGCCCCCCCCCCCCCAATACACTCTATGGATCACTCAAACTGGACTGTTTGCCATTACCAGCCCAGACCATTTTATCTCCCCACTCTGGGCTTTTGCTTCCAGCTGTGACCTCTGCCTGGTATACTCTCCTTGCTTACCTCAACTTTTTACCCCAACATCCCTTCATGACTCAGCTGGAACGTTCCTCTTCTCTGAGGTTTCTTGTCATCCCCTAAGATGTTACAGTTCCTGCCTCCTTATATTTAAGTATATATTTATCTTGATACTTGTTCTACCTTCCCCCTCTCCTCCCGTCCTGTGTAAGCACCTCATTCTTGTTTCATTCTTGGCCTTAGGTCTCCAACCCAGAGGACAGTGCCAGGCACAGGGCAGTCATCAAAATGATGCTTGTGAGGGCTAAATGGAATGGACTTAGTGGAACATCCTGGGGCAAGTTTCTATAATATCCCCTGTGGGGTCCCTGGCTCCCAAGTAAACAGTCAGGGAGACATCATCGATTTTGTCTTAATGGAGGGGGTGGGGCTGGAATCAGAATGGGGGCTCTCTGTCAGTCACATTGTCCCTTGAACCATCAGTCTCTAGGCTTCTCTTCAGTTCAGTTCACCAAATACTGACCATGGACTAACTCCTTGTCCTGGCTCCTGAGGATGCCCCAAGAGGTGAACTTTGACCAAAGGTAGCTTACAGTCAAAAAGGAGAGAGCCATGGGAGAGAAGATGCTAGCCTGGGCATGGCCTAGACAATGGGGTCCATGGAATGGAAGGAAGCTGAGGTAGAGCAATGAAGCCTTCATGGATTAAAGGAGGGATTTCAGTAAGAGAGGGGGTGCATACAAAAGTGCAGGGAATGGCAAAGGCAGGAAGAAATTGTTGGATTTGAGCACTGGGCAGAGTTTAGAATGGGTAAAGGAGAATGATGTGGGGGAAGAACAAATGGGTGAGGTAGAGTTAGACTCTGGAAGACTTGAATAGCAGAGTCAAGAATTTGGGGAGTAATGGGGAGCTCCTGACAGTTTGGGGGTACAGGTATGACCATCATGATTAAAGCGGGATTTCAAGAAGGTAAATCTGGTAAGAATTATTATCAGTAGACTGGAAAAGGGAGAGATCAGTGATCAGAAAGACCAGTTTTCCCCAAGACTGAATGGAGCAGACCAGGGGTCAATCCATTGGCATATTCACAAAGGCATATTTTGATGTCATCACAAATTCTATTCTTTTGCCCTTTAATTGGTTGTTGAGGTCATCACAACAGCTCTTTGTCAAGCAATGGCTTGGCCAAAATTTGGATATCCCTCTCCTCTACATATCCCATTCTTCTTGTGTGTGTGTGTGTGTGTGTGTGTGTGTGTGTGTGTGTGTGTGTGTTTGTGTGTGTGTGTGTGTGTGTGCATGTGTATGTGTGTGTGTGGCTCTCTGTTGAACCACTTAGACCTGGGGGTTTTTAGTTCTACTAAATTTATGGGACTCCTCTAGCACCTAGGGGGTGCCCCATGAATGCCTAGTGAATGAATGAATGAGCAAGCAAGTGAATGAATGGGGGAGTGAATGAGTGGGCTAGTGACTATGTGAATCAGCTCCAACCCTCCCCCCCAACCACCCCAGATGGAAATAACACCTGGCAGACGTTCTCGTGAATTCCTCCAATTCCCTTGATGCCGAACTTGAAAGAAATGCCCGAGAAATGAGCGGCATCTTCTGTTGGCTCTGGTCCGACTGGGTTAGGTCAGGGCCTGTATTCCATGGACAAGGAGAGTTTCACTCTGAGTCCTCCCCAGGAAGACCCCAGGTGAGGAAGCAGTCATTTGAAATGGTAGAAAGAGAGAAGGGCTGTCCCCTGCCCCCCCCCCCCCAACCTGCCAGGGCTTCTTTATGAGGCAGGAGGTTGCAATTAGGGAAGCCCTGGATCCTCAAGGCTTGTTTGCTCTACATGTGCTACCTAAACCATTCCCTTCTTTCCCCAACTGTTTTGATTTTGTCCGATGGTTGATGGGCAGAGGCATATGTCTGGGTGTGGGGGGCAGGGAGGGTGGCTTCCAGAACCCACCTAATTGGGAGACCAGCGAGTCGCTTTGTTTCCCACCTCCCTCTCCCGAGCCGCCTGGTCCCGGCTGTCGGCGAAGGAATGCGTCTCATGTGTCTGTCTTACCTTTTCTCTGGGCCGGCCGGTAATTGATCGTCGTTGAACTCTGGCGGCCTGGCGTTTCTGGAGCGTACAAAGGGAGAGGTCTGTTTCCTCTCCCAGACAATGGGGGGGTCGGCCCCATCCCAAACATCTGGAAGAAGACTGCAAATTGCAGGCCCTAATCTGGATATTTGGAACAGCCCCTATAATTGGATGTTGGGGTTGTCAGCCAGATGTTGGGTGTCATTTGGACCAGCCAGCCCCCCAGATAGGACAGAGCAGGAGCTAGGAGACCAGACTGACCTCAGGGGCAGGGAGTCATGGTGGTGGGAGGGCAGCTGTAGACTCCTGTCCATTGGGCCCCCAGTCAGAGGCTGACTCCTGAACAGAGGGATCAACGGCCCTGCTCTTCTTCTGAAGTGTTATATTTAATGAGACAAATTCAGGAATGAGTCTGAATCAAACAAAGGAACATATTCCGCTGGTGAAAGCAAAAACAGATGCAACAATGGAGACAATCTGAGTTTTTGGAGGCCAGATTGGAGGGCATCTCAGGTGGGTGGACCAACTCGAGGAAAGGCATGGAGAGAAGGCTGAGTACAATGTGCTTGGGGGACAATGAGCAGCTGGCTGTTATCAGAGAAAGGTGAGCGCTGGGGAGCACTGGGAAATAAGGGGGGGGGGCTTTAGAAGCAAGTGATCAGAGAGAAAGTCAGGGAACCTGATCGAGACTGATGGCCAAGGAGGAGATAGAGAAGGACAGTTAATGATGATGACAGGATTGAATAAGGATGGATGAAGAGGAGATGAATAAATTTGTAGCAGGAAAAGAGTCAGTGGGAAGGGATGAGAGACAGACAGAGAGAGAGAGAGAGAGAGAGAGAGAGAGAGAGAGAGAGAGAGAGAGAGAGAGAGAGGAAGCAAAAGCAGAAACAGCAGAAGCAGCAGCACAGAAGAAGAGAGGAGGCGAGGAGAGAAAAGGAGAGAAGAGAAAGAGAGAAGAGAGGCAAAAAGGAAAGGAAAGGAGGGGGGAGGGAAAGGAAAAGGGGAGGAGCAGAGAGAAGAGAAGAAGGACATCTAAAGACATAGAGCCAGGAAGCTAGAGGCAGAGGCAAAGCCACAGAGAATAAAGAGGAAAATTTCCTAGAACAGAGTGGGGCTGGTATCAAGAGTACAAGTAGTGGAATCTGCCTTGACAAAAGGCATCATGAAGTATGTGGGGAGGAGGGGCGAGTGTTTACAATGTCCCTGTGGCAAGTGCGAAAGGGAAGCAGTTAGGGAGCTATAAGAGTTGCCTTGCTGCAGGGAGAGCCCAGTGGAGCTCATGGAATTCGAGGCTTGGCTTCCTGATTTTCTCCGACTCCAATTAGCAGTGCATGAATGGGGGAAGGCAGAAAATGGGAGTCATGTAAGTTTTCCTGAGATGTGATCAATCAACGGGACAAGGAAGGAGGGATCCATGATCTAGACTTAAAAATCTCAGCCTGGAATCAGAGCCAGATAACACAGTAAGAAGCAGAGCTTAGGTGCTGCAGTGGATAGAGCACTGGCCTTGGAATCTACTTGACCCTTGAAGCAGAACCTAGAGGGAAAGTAAAAAGATGTCAATTTGGACGGGACATTTGGTCCACACAATGGGCCGGGGCTGGGAGGTAGTGACTTCCCTGTCTTTGGAGGTCTTTCAGCTACATCTGAATGGGGATGAAGGAAAGAAAACAGCATCCCTATGATGTTTAGTTGGCAAGGCTGTGAATCTGTCATTAGGAGGAAGGCACGCTCATCATACCCATTGTACAGTTGGGGAAACTGAGGCAAGCAAGATGAAGTAACTTGCTCAGGGCAGCTAGTAAATGCTGACAGCTCTATCCACTGTGGCACTTGATACAAGACAACTTCTTGAAGCCATATAGCTCAGGTATGATTTGGGTGCAGTGTCTCTCAGGTCCCTTGAACCCTTGAGACTGAGGGTCCATGGCCAATTCTGAAGCATGAGTGGGTCATTATCTGGCTTACTATTGACCCAGCAGGGGGAAAGCCCTCACATCTCTGCCTTGGTCTGGGAATAGTGACAACCCTTTTCTCAAGAGCCAGCAGTCTATATTAAAAATGGCCACTCTGCCTAGAAAATAATGGCGTTTGACAGCTGTGGGATGAAAGGGTTCGATAAAAGGAACCTCCAGGGTTTCACCCTTGACATTGCTGACCACCCTCCCTCCTGGCCAAGGCTTCTTCCCACAGTCTAGCTTCCTCAGCCTCTTCCCTCTTTCTTTCAATGTATCCAAATGGCCGAGTGTATCTGCCCTGACCCTTCCCCAGGCCTGACCCCGCTTTCATGGTCATTTCCTCCACAAAAGCCACCCCATGTAAGGTCCCTGACAGCCTTGGACTGTTTGGGCCCTCGCATTTTTGGCTTTTTAACAACAGACACAGTGTGGATGAGGACAATGAATTCCTGACGTTGTTCAATGGAAGAGGTGGCTTTGTACCTTCCAGACAGAGGTGTCTGGGCCATGGGGATGAAGTCGGGAAACCAGAGAGGAAAGGAAGACATTGTTCTAGGGAAGATATTGAATGTTGGGGCCAGGGGGAAATCTTAGAGTTCATCCTGTCCACCCTCTTCCTGTTACATATGGGGATACTGAGACCCAGAGAGAAAAAAACACTTGTCCAAGGTTACTCAGGTAGAGAGTGAATAAGTCTTTTGACTGCCCAAGACATTGGTCCTTGCCTACAGTCAAATCACCAGTGCATTCTATAATTTTCACTCCTCCTTCCCCCTTTTTGTGCTATATCCCTCATACCAGCCTCTCTGGTTTCTTGGGAGGGCACAACCAAACACTCAGCTACCCCGGCTCTCAACCCTAGAGTGCCCCTCAATTCCTCCCTCTCTCTGCCTCCTCCTGGTCCAATCAGGGGCCAAGCCTGGCTCTCCTTTCCAAGTCCTCCCTCCTCTTCACCTCCAACAGGGATCTGCCTAAGAACCACCTCCTAGAGGAAACCTTTCTTACCCACCTCTGCCACCCACCAACACTCACAAAGGCTAGCTCACTCTCCCACCTGAAATTACCTGTGTTGGTTTGTGTTTTTTAAACATCTGAGAATCTATCAAGAGATAAGGATCCATTTAGCTCCTATAGCACTAGCTTAGACTCCAAGGATATGACATGAATGAGACAGTCCCTGTCCTCCAAGAGCTTCCATTCTGCAATGAAGAGACAATAACTACATCAATAAGTCCATACAAAATAAATGGAAGGTACATTTCATGGGAGCGACCCCAGTCCTTGGGAAGGTTTCCCAGAGAAAGTAGTGACTGAGATGAGTCTTGAAGGAAGCCAGGAAGCCTGGGAAGTAGAGGTGGGGGAGCAGCCTGTGGAAAGACCATAGCATCACCTCGTGTGTGTGTGTGTGTGTGTGTGTGTGTGTGTGTGTGTGTGTGTGTGTGTGTGTGTGTGTTGGGGCACCCAGTGAAGAGGCTGATGTACAAGAAAAGATTAGAGTCCATCTTACCTACCCCTATCAATGTTGGGGTTTCCAAGTTTCCCTTGACATGGTGAGCCCTATTTCTTCCACCTCTGCTCCCACATTCACTCCTCTGCTTCTTGCAGTCTCCCCGTTTCCTCCTGGCTGCTCTCGATCCTCCCACTTCCTCTTTAGAGAAAGCAAGAAAATGAATGAAGAGGCTGAAGTTTCTATTTTGGGACTTCCATTGAAGGAGGAAGTGTTCAGATGCCACAAGGTCATCCACCCTCCTAGTGAGGATGTTGCCGGAAGCCTTATGAGAAGCCTCATGTCCGGGCAGCCCCAGTTCCCATTGCATTAACCAAGGCAACTTTAGTCATTTGGACAACTGCTCACAGAGCCTTTTTTTTGGATGCCAGATAGAACCTTACACCCAAACTATCCCTTCGATGGAGCTGGCAAGAATCAAGATACCACAGCATCCTTATCAGCATCTTGCTTGGATCTCCCAGGGAAGGGAACAGGGACTGTCTTATTTCTGGTGTCCAAAATGGTGCCTCTCATATGTGCTTCACAAAATTGAGTTGAATGATCACCTGGGCTTCAGGATGAGAACAAAAAAGGCATAGAACCCTAAAACTGCTGTTATCGAGCAAATTGATCTGAGTTCTTTTGTAAGACAGGAGAAAGAAGCCTAGAATTCAGGAACCATTGGCATCACATCTTCAGCCAACTGTCATCCAAGCTGAATGAATAAAGAGTCTAAATGACTATATGTATGGGTACATACACACCATTGTATAAAGGTTTACATGTATGTGGAAGTGATCAAATAGACAGGGAAGGTCCAGGGCACAAACACAGATGGGTTGTTCTTGCAGCAGCGATGTTGATGTATTCTGGTGCCATATTTCACTGTTGTCATTGGCCAAGTCTCTAGCACTTTTGTGTGCTCTCTGTCTGATCTATATAGTCCATGATGGGGGGTGTCCAATCTTAGTACTTCCTTAGACTTGGTCCTGGGACAACATAGAAAAACACCCTCAAGATTTTTTACCTCTAAGGAAATCCTTTTCTCAGAGTCTTGGCTGGATGGGGCATTTCCTTTCCAGAAAGAACTCCTTCTCCCTGGATACCAAGTCTTTTAATTCACAACACCAGGCCTTTGCCTCTATTTCCTGGTCACCTAGGACAAGGCCTTTTTCTCAGGCCTTTCCTTGATTTAGGGTCTGAAATTTCTTGTGGCTCCCTGCTTAATAGAGGGCAGCTAGGGAATGCAGGTGAGTACTGGTACTAGACTCCTCTTCCTAAAATCAAATCTGGCTTCAGACCCTCACTAGCTGGGTGACCCTGGGCCCGTCACTTCACCCTCTTTGCCTCAGTTTCCTTGTCAGTAAAATGAGCTGGAGAAGGAAATGGTAAACCTCTCCAGTATCTTTTCCCAAGAAAAGGTCAACTGGATCCCAGAGAGTTGGATATGACTGTAAAATGACGCAACAATATCAACAACAGCCCTGCTTAATATTTGAATGTTAAATTACACCCAATCAAGACCGCTTTTAGGAGCTTTTCATAGCTGACTGCCCCAAATCCTCAGGGTCTACTCTGTTCTTCCAGTTTTGTTGGCCCCCAAACTCTTTTGGTTTCTCATGGAAATGAATAGGAAGGAAAAGACAGAGGAATAAAACTAAGCCAGGGGTCGATGGCATTGTCATCTTCTTACTGAGATGAATTCCTTCAATCCAAAAATATTTATTTAGCATGTGGGTGTGAGGCACCAAACAGCCTGGAGCTACAAAGTCTGACATCAAGGACCTTTATTCTAACAAGGGAAACAACTTGTAGGTAGGCTATACGTGGTATGTATTTATCATATATTCTATGTATTAAATAGTAAAGGGAAGATGGGTAGTGCACTGGATAGAATACTGACCTTGGAGTCAGGAGGACAGGAATCCAAATCCAGCCTCAGGCACTTGCTACTTACTAGATGGGCAAGTCACTTAACCCCGATTGCCTCACATCCAGAGCCATCTCCAGTCATATTCATATGGGGCCACTGGATGACTTTGGAGGAGAAAGTGAGCTTGGTAACTTAGCACAGTCACACCTCACTCCAATCCAATTCCCATGCTTGTCATGGCATCATTTCCCTGATGTCATGGTCTTCTTCAAAAATGAAGGGCAAGCATTATTGTTGTTAGACTACATGGGGTATAAGTGTTCAGAGAGGATGGGCACCACTGCTGTGAGGGCTGCTGCTCATCCGCCTTCAGTGCCACCTTCATCTAACTCTCACCTGTGACTCCAAGAAGCTGTAGGGAACACAGAGGCCAAACCCCTGAACACTGTCTCTGCAGATGGGCTAAACCAGGTTGATGGCAATGGAGGATTTACAAACACATCATTGAGTTAAAGGGTTGTCTCCCCCAGGCATGTGATGATTTCCCCAATGGGTGAATGAGAACAATTTGTTCTAACAGCCACGAACGTGGCTGAAGCAGAGACTGTGGCAGGCTTTGAGCATGGCCAGACATCAAAGATGCCAAGGTCATTCATTGCATCCCTCTCAAGCCATCACCAATCATCTTGACTTGTGTCTTACTACAAGACATCAATGACTCTGGAAGAGAAAGTGAGGCCAATGAATTTGAACAACTCTGCCTCACTTAAACCCAGTTTATGCACAAATCAAAAAACATCATCTAGATTGCTGTTCATAGATAATTGTGTTCTCAATGCAGCCACTGAGACAGAGATGCAACAGAGTAGGAATTGATTCTCTGCTGCTTATGTCATTTTGGTCTGACAATTGACACTGAGAAAACAGAGGCTTTCCACTAGTCAGCAGTGCTGTAGCACATGGAACCAGCAGTTACAGCAAAGAGAGAAATTTTGAATGCTGTAGATTAAGTTCACTTACTTTGATAATGTTTTTTTTTCCCAGGAGGTGGGAGGGGGACACATGGAAAATGAGGTTGAAGAAGCATTGCCAGAGTTAACTGAGTGTTCGGGAGAAGAAGAGGGAAGACCAAAGTGGGAGAGAAGAGGTATTGGACTGACCACCAAACTGAAGGTCTCCAGAGCCATTGTGCTGACCTCTTTGCTAGATACCTATGAAACCTGGATGGTCTATGGGTGAGGAAACTGAATCACTTCCACTTGACTTGTCTTAGGAAGATTCTAAAGATCATCTGGCAATAAAGTAGAGGACACTAAGGTCTTCTCTTGAGTTGAACTATCAAGATTCAAAGTCTACTGCGGAGAGCAACAACATGGTTGACCATGTTGCTCAAAAGTCAAAAGTGCATTTGGCTAAAATACTATTTTATAGAGAACTCACAGAAGGCAGGTACTTATATGGAAGTAGAAGAAGGGATCCAAAGGTCATCTCCGGATGTCTCTGAATATCTTGGGAATCAGTTGTGAGAAATGAGAGATATAGTCAAAGGACACCTAGGCTGGCGGGCCTTCCTCAAAGAAGGCACTATGCTCGATGAACAAAGCAGAAGTGAAGCAGCTCAAAAGAAATGTGAGAAGCGATAATTTACAGTCCCCTCCACTCCAGGTGTTCAAAGGACTATTGTGCCCAACTTCTAGTAGAACATTCTGAATTCATATCAATCTAAGCAACTATAGTCAAAACCTTGACTCCAACATAGTAACGTCATTTTGGTCCTCTGTGAAAATGAAGGATGGCAACGACCAACCAAATGTGTATATATATGTACACACAGGTAAATACATATATTTAGATGTATTTATACATGTATGTGTATATAACCATGTAATTATGATATAATGTGCAAACACATACCTAAGAAATATAATTATTATATTATATATTATATTATATATTATATAGATATTATATATTATATATTATATTATATAGATATATTATATTATATATTATATTATATAGATATATTATTATATATTATATAGATATACAGTATATGTTTATAAATATCTCTCTATATAAATCTATATATCTATATCCACATGCACACACATGCATATTAAGTATCTGAGGGCTAATTACTATTTCACTTACCTCTGACGTGTGCTACCTAAGGGACAGGGGGAAGTTCTGTTGGCCTTTCTGAACCTGTTTCCACCTCCATAAAATGGTATTTTTAATAATAATTATATGTATCACGGAGGAGGTATCTGCTGCTCTATATTGGCTACAGAGCAGGGATCATAGGACCATGATATCAAGCTCTGGGAGCAAGTCACCAGGCTTCCTCTTCCCATCTCCTTTAGACAAAGCTTTGGCCAAGGGGGAGGAAGTAACTT
This sequence comes from Macrotis lagotis, assembly GCF_037893015.1. Lineage (NCBI taxonomy): Eukaryota > Metazoa > Chordata > Mammalia > Peramelemorphia > Peramelidae > Macrotis > Macrotis lagotis. Next base: position 279,991,865 of record NC_133660.1, read on the forward strand.
GTCCTGGGTCACAGAAGAGGCAAACCAAATCCTCTTTGTCCTATGTTCCATTACTGCTATTTCTCCTCCTCTGAGATTCAGTTAGAAGTGACCCAAGTCATGGACAGCTAGGTGGTGCAATGGATAGAGCACAGGCCCCAGAGTTAGGAAGGCCTGAGTTCAAATCCAGCCGCAGATACTTAATAATTACCTAACTGTGTGACCTTAGGCAAGTCACTTAACCCCATTGCCTTGCAAAAACAACAAAAAAAAAGTGACCCAAGTCAACATCAAGTCCAACTTCCCTCACCTTACTGATGGGAGAAATTGAGGCCCAGAGCAGGGTGACTGGGGGAATGAAGACAGTCAAATGTTGTGGGACTCACTGATGTAGAACAACTCTAAAATGCAGGGAAATATTCTGGGAATTCTCCTTTCCTCAGTTTAGTATAGACACAGTCACTCAATGCTTCAGACTTAGTCACTAGAAGCCAGAGGACAACACTGGGGGGGGGGCAGGAGAGGGGGTGAAGATTGGTGGATAGGTGTGGAGGAAAAGGAGGGACAGCTTAGGTGGGTTGCATGAAGTGCTGCTTGAATAAATTAACTGGGGGCAGCTAGGTGGCACAGTGGATAGAGCATCGGCCCTAGAGTCAGGAGGCCCTGAATTCGAATCTGACCTCAGATACTTAATAATAACCTAGCTGTGTGACCTTGGGCAAGTCACTTAACCCATTTTGTCTTGCAAAAAAACCCCCTAAAGAATAAATTAACTTGGTATCAGCACAGGGCAATCAGTTCTGGGCCTCAGGGGAAGAAGATCTGAGTTCAAATTTGACCTCAGATGGGTGACCCTGGCCTAGTCATTTAACTCTTATTTGCCTCAACTTTCTCAAATGTAAGATGGAGCTAATAACACACCTACCTCCCAAGATCATTAGTGAGGTTTGAATGAGATAAATCTGTAAAGTGCTTCATCTAGTCCCTTGAACATAGTAAAACTATTATTAGTTGTGCCTTGGTTTTTCTCTCCTCCTTTGAAATGGAAGGATTTCTGGGGTGATCCCAGGACCTGATGTAGATTCTTGGAAAGAGAAATTGTTTGGCCTTGGCCTCCTCTCCACCCCTAAATACTCTCAGGTCTGCATGCCCTATTGTAAGTCTTCACTCGTTAGTTGACAGCCTGGGCCATAGAGATGAAGCATCTGAGCTAGGTCTGGTCAACTCAGCCAGATCCTCTAGGTCCCAAGTGGCACTTTGGTGACAGGAGCTCTATGAGCCAAAGGCACTTGACACTGCTGAGAAACTTCAGACTCCAGGGAGACAGAGCCCTCCTCTTGATGCTGGAGCCTAGAGGTGTGCCCGTTGTTTTCACAGCGGATTACTGAAATGATGAGGACATATCATTTTCATTTCCTCTAGGCATATTCTGGACTGCTATACCCCTGGGAATAAGGCAATGCCTACCAGGGGGGAGCAAGCATAGGATTTCCACTAAGAGGACTGGCCCTAAGTCATCTGACTTGTACCTGCCTCAGTTTCCTCAAAAATGGGGAAAATAACAGCACCTATCTTACATGGTTGTTCTGAAGATCAAATGAGATAACAATCATCATTAGGGACCAGACTTAGAGAGTGAAATGATGGACTTCTGGAATAGGTAGACTGGAGGGCTTTGAACCAAGACTGGATGACCACTCGTTTGGGATGTTATTTATGAGGGCAGTTAGGTGGGTGCATAAAATGGCCCTGAAGACAGAGGACAGGAGTTTGAATCCAGCCTCAGATACTTGACACTAACTAGCTGTGTGACCTTGGGAAAGTCACTTCACTCTGACTGCCTCATAACTAGAGTCCTCTCTAGTCATCCTGACTCATATCTTGCCACTGGACCCAGATGACTTTGGAGGAGAAACTGAGACTCACTCAAATCCAATTCATATACTTGCTAAGGTGTCACTTCCCTGGTGTCATAGTCTTCCTCAAGAATGAAGGACAAGGGGGCAGCTAGGTGGCATAGTGGATAAAGCACTGGCCTTGGAGTCAGGAGTACCTGGGTTCAAATCTGGTCTCAGACACTTAACAATGACCTAGCTGTGTGGCCTTGGGCAAGCCACTTAGCCCCATTGCCTTGCAAAAACTAAAAAAAAAAAAAAAATGAAGGACAAAACATCATATATGAGTCGGGATCCTGACCAGGTCCATGCTGGATTCCTCAGGTCTAAGTTCAGGTCTATGAGTCTAGAAATCTGGGATCACAGAAGTGTCTCCTAGATGGATCTATGCCTTCACTCAACCAACAGGCAATGGATTACCATCTCTCCTGTCAGGTGAAAATGTTTTCTCTTTCCTAACGTTTTTCTACAGTACTTCCTAAAGCCCAGGTCCAACCATCTTGTCCAGTGGCTCCAATCATCTCTAGGACCAAATATAAAATCTCTTTTTTGGCATTCGAAGCCCTTCAACTTAGTCCTCTCCTCCTTTACACTTCAACACTGCCCCTACCCCAACCCTGTATTCTTGGATCCATTGACACTGCCTCCTGCTCTTTCTGCCTCTCCATCTCTCACAACATTCTCTCTGGCTGCCCCCCCCCTTTACAGCCCCCCTCCCCCCAGCACGCCCCTGCCATGCCTGCAGGATTCTCCCTCCCCAGCTCTGCTTACTGATCTCCCTGCCATCCTTTAAGTCTCAGCTTAAATCCTACCTTCTCCACAAAGCCTTTCCCAACCTTTCAGTTCCAGCACCTTCCCTCTTTTAATTAGATCCTATTTGCTTGTTGTTTCTCCCATTAGATGGGGAGTTCTTGGAGGGCAGGGAGTGTGTTTTGCCTTTCTGTATTTCCAGTGCTTAGCACATACTAGCACATGGTTAAGAAATGTTTGTCCTTCACTCTTGGAGAGTCCAACATCAGGGAGGTGATGCCCTGACAAGCGCATGAATTGGATTTGAGGAGGGTGAGCTGTGCTTAGTCACCAGCCTCACTTTCTCCTCCAGAGCCATCTAGATCCAGGGGCCAGAAATATGAATTAGGACAACTGGAGACAGCCCTGGATGTGAGGCAATCAGAGTTAAGTGACTTATCCAGGGTCACACAGTATCAAGTGTCTGAAGCCGGATTCGAACTCCTGTCCTCTTGACTCCAAGACCAATGCTCTATCCACTGCACCATTTAGCTGCCCCCAGCCACTACGTAGTACTGCAATGGAGAAAAGACTGGGCAAGAAGTCAGTAAGACTCATCTTCCTGAGTTCAAATTTGGCCTCAGGCACTAACTACATGTCTGACCCTGGGCAAGTCACTTCTCCCACTGTCGTAGTTTCCTCATCAGTAAAATGACCCGGAGAAGGAAATGAAAAGCACCCCAGTATCTCTGCCAAGAAAACCCCAAATGGGGTCCCAGAGTTGGACATGACTGAAATGACCGAAGAATATCAACAGCAATAAAACATTTATTGACTGAGCTCTAGTTTCAGCTCAAACCTTCTATTTGAGACTTTTCTTTCTTCCCCCTCCGCCAATTACTTTGCATTTCTCTCTGTCTCTCTCTCTCCCCCCTCCCCTCTTCTCTCTCTGATTCTGTCTGTCTCAGTCTGTCTGTCTTGTCTGTCTGTCTCTGTCTCTCTCAATCTCAGTTTTTCTGTCTATCTCTGTTTCTCTGTATCAGTGTCTTTGTCTCTGTTTCTGTCTGTCTTTGTCCCTCTCTGTCTCTGTCTCAGTCTGTTTTTGTCTGTCTGTCTCTGCTCTGTCTCTGTCTATCTGTCTCTATCTCTTTGTCTCTGTCCTCTCTGTCTGTCTCTCTGTCTGTCTCTATTGCTATTTGTCTCTGTATCTCTGTCTCTGTCTTTGTCTCTCTGTCTCTGCTCTGTCTCTCTTTATCTCTCTTTGTCTCTGTCTTTGATTCTGTCCCTGTCTCTCTGCCCCTCTTTGCTTCTATATTTATCTATTGTCTCTCCCACTAAAAAGCAGAGTTCTGTCACTTCTGACTTTGGGTCGTCAGTAGCTAGCGGCAGTGGACACCATACAAAGTAGGGGCATCCTGGGTGTGGTCCACCCACCCTGAGCCCATTCAACCAACAGTCCCATCCTTGAGGACAGAGACCAGGTTAATTTTTTCATCTGGGCATCCTAAGTATTAAGCCCTCGGAATGGTATACATAAGTAGATGATTAATCCATGTTTCTGGCATGACAAGTCTTATTCTTCACAACAGTGATGGGAGCACAGCTGGTCAGATAATAGGCATTGATTAACCACTTACTGTTCTAAGCTAGATTCTGGGGGGCAATGAAGGTAGAAGACAGCCTCTGCCCTCCAGGTGCTTGCAATCTAATGGGAAAGACAATGCACCAACAACTATGTTTGCAAAGGACAGGTTCAAGTGGAGACTGTCCACAGAGGGAAAGTACCAGCATGAAAAGGAGTTCTGGATTTGTCATTGGAGGAGTTAGATTTAAATCCCACATTTAGCTGTGTGACCTTGAGCAAGTCACTAGCTATGTCTAAGTCTCAGAGTTCACAGTTTCCTTATATTCAGACTGAGGGGGATAGACTCTCTGGACTCTGAGGGTCTTTCCTGTCCTGGAGCCATGATCCTGAGAGTCTATGATGTTTGCTTGGGTCACTCTTCCTCCTGTTCCTGTGCGGCCCCTCCCTCCAATCCTTACATTCCCAAGGACAGAATGCCAGACTGGGATTTCCCAGCCCACTTCTACTTATGTGCTTATTAAACCAGTGACGTATAATAGACTATGGATTATAGGCGGGCTACTGCTCCAGATTCGAGCCATGAGTCTGGATGGCAGTAGGCAGAATGGAGAGGTGAGGGTTGATGTGAAAACTGTGGTACCATTAAAAGAGGCAGATGTCTTCCATATTTTTCCCTCCTTCATCTCTGCACTTCCAGAGGTGCTGTGTCTTGCAAAGAGTTCATGCTACTGAGCTGGAAGAACCCTAAGTCATGAGCCTGGAGGGAGTGAAGGAGAAGACATGACCCTGTTCAAAGGAGCAGTTTACAGCAAGGAGATGATGAGATCACAACACCCTAAAAGTTCACAGCTACAAAAGATTTCAATGGTTATTGAGATGGTTGATGAGATTCTCTTCATTTCATGTCTTAGTTCCTCTCCAGCTTAGTTGTCTGTCTCTGAGAACTGGTATAAGTGGAACCTTCCTCATTGGTTTGCCAAGCTCTTGGGGACCTGTGGCCATTTTGCTAGGTTGGTCCTTGGCTGACAAACTCAGATAGTGCTCATCCTGTCCCCATCCTTAAATCCCAACTTGGTAAGACCTGCCAAAGTTTCACTGTCAGAGACTTCAAGAACCAACGGTCACCACCAAGCCAGGGTGAGAAATTGGGAGATTGAGTAGAACTTAGTGCAAAGTGGTATCTTATGGGCAATGGGAAATATAGCATCACAGAAGGCACTTCAGATGTCAACAAGACCTAATTTTAGAGATGGAGAAACAGCCCTAGAGAGGTTAAGTGACTAGTAAAGGAATTTGAACTGTGATCTTCCTGATTCCAAGCAAAGAACTTTATCCATTCCATCATTCTTCCTCTCATTATATGTCAGGAGCTTGATAGGAAGGTCTGGGTAGAGACTTGGGAGATAGTGGGTGCTATATAGGCATAGTAGTCACAGAAATAAGCTTCAACTGGAATCAATTCAATTCAGTTCAACAAGAATTCATTAAGCATCTACCAAATACAAGGCAATGTGCTGGGCATTAGGGAATACAAAGACACAAACAAAATGGTGCCTACCCTCAGGGAATTTGCATTCTACTAAGAATGCCCAGATAACAAGGGAGAAAAATAGGTCAATGATGGGACTCCTCATGTGCCCCTAATCAGGTGACTCAGTTTCCCATTAGGTTTTTGTGTAGTCTTGTCATCATCGTCTTCTTCTTCTTCTTCTTCTTCTTCTTCTTCTTCTTCTTCTTCTTCTTCTTCTCTTTCTCCCCCTCCTCTTCCTTCTTTTTTTATCATCATCATCATCATCATCATCATCATCATCATCATCATCTCCTCCTGCTTCTCCTTTGTCTCCTCCTTTTCCTCTTCTTCCTCCTCTTCCTCCTCCTCTTCCTCTTCCTTCTTCTTCATCTTCTTCTTTCTCTTTCCTCTTCCTTCTCTGTCTGCCACAGGTACATTTTTGAATAGAAATAACCAATAACCACTAAATGGAAGTCAATTCTTCCTGATTTTCCCTAAGATAGAATTGCAGGTCATAGCCATGGGAATGCCTGATGGAATCTATGAGTGAGGTCTTTCATGGGACAGATCTTGGACTTATGGGAATAGCCCATTTCTTTCTAAACTTATTTCTCTTTCCTGAGAACTCAGGGGTCATTTTGGGGAATGTCAGAGAGCTGTTTCTAGTTTCATGGGTTAGGAGCCATCCCCTGCTGGGTGGTGGGGTTCAGAGATGAAAAGATGTGTGTTAAAGATGAATTGCATTCAGCAGTGAGGCCATCCCAAAAGACCCTGACTTCTGAAACTCAGGATCATCATAGGGCTAGAGGCATTTCCTCCTTCCTGGTACCGTCAAACTTTCCTCTGAAGAAATGCCGTTAACTCTGGAAGGAACTTCAGTGGAAACTGTGATTCACCCTTCTTAGTGAGTTATGAGAAAACAAGTCAAGCTAACCCAACTTTTTCAAGCCCTCTTCAGCCCAGTGAAATAGAGTGAGAGATATTTAATTGGTTTCTACATGGATAGCCAATAGTCAATAAATAAATATTTATTAATTACTTACTATAACTTAAGCACTATATGAAGTCCTAGAGATATAAATAAAAAAAGAAAGCCATCCCCTGCCCTTAAGGAGCTTATGATCTAATGATAGAAGGCAGGGTTAGGGGTTGGAATTAACAATGAATGTTGCCAGAGAAATCAAAGAATTCCAGAGTGAGTGCAGTCGGGTGGGAAAAGAGATGTTTGGGGAAAGAATGTTTGAGAAAAGAGATTTGACAAGAGGGAGGAAGGTAGGTGCTTCCATGATGATCTCTCCCTTCTACAGAGGTCACTCATGGGGCAAGATCAACTACAGCCAAGGAACAGGAAATGGACCCTGAGCAGACAAGGTGAATGACTCATGGAATTTATTCAAGGCAGATCCTTGACTTTCCTCAGGTCCTTTTTAGTTGTAGCTTGTGCACAATTCTGACAAGTTTTGCATAATTCTAGTTTGGTCAAGTGGAAAGGACACTAGTCTGGGAGCCAAAAACCTTGAATTCTAGCTGCAGTTCTGCCCTTAACTAGCCCTGGAGAAGGCTCCCTCTGGGCCGTGAGCTTTTGCCTTACCTGGCCCAAGCAAGCGCTTTGTCTCACTTCCCAGTCATCTCCACACTATGCTACTGGGTTCTTCCTATTCCTTTCTAGGACCCTTGTGTACTGCCTTGAGAATGTAAACTCCTTGAGGGTAAGGACTGATTCATTTGTATGTGGATAGCCAGGGTTTAGCAAAATACATAGGAAAAAAATGTTAATATCCAGAGAAAGAATTGCCGAGTTTGAACAAAAACCAAGGACTTTTACCTTCAATTTAGAAAAAAAAAAAACATTATCTTACTATGTAATTTTGCTATTTCTTATGCTTTATGTTTCTTTCTCATCACATTCAGTTTGGATCAGTATAAACCAGGGAAACAATGTAAAGACTGGTAAACTGCCTTCTGTGGGGGGGTAAGATTAGGGGGGAAAATTGTAAAACTCAAAATAAAATCTTTTTTTTTAAAGTGCTTAATAAATGTCTATCTTTTAATCTATCAGTTACATTAGAGTGCTGGGAAAGGAGTCAGGAGGACCTGAGTTCAAATCTGGATTCAGACAATTATTAGCTATATGAACCTAAACAAGTTTGTCTCAGTTTCCTCATCTGTAAAGTGAGCTGGAGAAGGAAATGGCAAACCACTCTAGAATCTTTGCCAAGAAAACCTCAGGAGTCCTGCATGACTGAATGATGCTGGAACAGCAATAATCTGTCTGTCATCTATCTATCTATCTATCTATCTTTCTATCGTCTACTTATTTCTCACCTACATAATGGCCACCTCTACCTGCTAGACCCCCCACCCCCATATAACACGGCTCCTGATTTTCCCCTCCTGGACCAAGAACTAGATTCTTCTTCCATATGACAACCCTTGTGATCCCCTGAGGCATTTCTCTCAATTTCTTTTCAACCAATCCAAGATCACATTTAGTTTTTGTCTGCCATATCTACAGCTGACTCATAATGGATTTGGAGTTGGATTCAGATGCCTTCTTATTCCCAAATCCTGTATCTCTGAAGGGCACAGATGCTGTGAGGTGGGGAGTCTGGAGAAAGGCATGATTCATTGTGGTCCAGAATAGCTGGAGGTGGCTTCCTGAGGTTGCTGGGACTTGGGCAGAGCCATCCAAGATTATATTCAGAAAAGTGTCTTAATAGTCCCAGGCCTGACTTTCTTTCTTTTTTTTTTTTAGGTTTTTGCAAGGCAGATGGGGTTAAGTGACTTGTCCAAGGCCACACAGCTCGGTAATTATTAAGTGTCTGAGGCTGGATTTGAAACCAGGTACTCCGGACTCCAAGGCCAGTGCATTATCCACCATGCCACCTAACCGCCCCTAGGTCTGACTTTCTTATGGGCACTGGGCTTCTCTGGAGGAATGGAAGCAGAGTGTGGAGGCCCAGTTTTGGGTAGAGGGGATGCTTGGATATTTGGTCAGGTCCATGTTGAATGAATCTATCCCTGAGGTTCCTTCCAGCTCTGAGATTCCATCATAGTCAAGGGGTGGATAGGACTTAGGTCAGAGGAAAGGAGGGAAGAAAGCACATCTGCCTAAGGAAGTTGGGCCCATCAGGAAGGAATTTAAGGTTTAAATCCCTACTTTGGTCACTTCCAGCCTGAGTTTCTGACAAAATAACCAATCAGGAAATATTTATTAAGTGCCTATGCCATGTGCTGAGTCTCTTCATCTCAGCTTATTCATCTACCTTATGGCGTTGCTGTAAATCTCTCATGAGACAACATTGGGACAGTGGTCTGCCTATCTGAAGAGGCTAGAGATATAACATCCCCTCTTCCCTTTCCTTTTTTCTGAGTTATCCTTATCAATTGCATCTTCACCTTCTGGATAGTTTAGGGACCAGCCCCAACTCTGGCCTCCCCGTCATATCACATGGCTAAGCATGAAAGGATATGGCAGCCTACAGAATTCAGTATCCAATGAAGGTCTTGGTAGCTTCTAGGAAGAGAAGACTTTCTCTTTCAAAGTTGGAGGTCCAGGGCCTCCCCGAGTTGCCAATTATCTTTCTTCTGGAAGAAAGTTCTAGGGAGGAGAAGTACGCCCACGAACATCTGAGAACACATATGATCTCAATCATCAGCGTGGAGAACACCAGCCACAAGGCACATTTTTGGAGAGCCAACAAACACCTAGGCACTTTCTCAGCACTGAAGATCAACATGTTTCACATAGTCAGAACCTGAGAAGCTTTGAACTGAACGGGGTATCACAGACAGACCCTCAACTCCTGCTCCATCATCTCCAGAAAGGGAAGCTTCTCCAGAGAGGGGAAGGGATTGACCTGAGGCCACATAGCAAATCAGTGGAGACATGGAACTGACCAAGTTTTGCTGACCATTGGAGCCAAAAGCCAGAATATCCAGGAAAAAGGTGGGGGGGGGGGCAGGAGGGAGGCAGGGAACTTTTGAGGTTCCTAGGCAGGAAAGGAATACTGAAAGGGCTAGGGATATGAGTTCTATCAGCAAAACTGCTCTCTAAAAAAAAACCCTTAAAGGTTTGGGGATGGGGGCATGAAGATGCCCAATGAATTGACTTCATGATAAAATTGAAGCCTCCATTTTGAGTGGGGCAGGGCTACATGGGTCACTGGCTCATTGGTTTGGAGCTGAAAGGGATTGTCTACATAGTATCTGCTCTGGAGCTTCTCTCTCTAGGCTCCCTCCTCATTGGCAGACTGGCTCACCAGATTTGGAAGTTGCTTGTCCCCTAAGGTTCTAAAAGCATCCCCAAGTGGCTAGAGGCTACTGAGAGAATACTACAGCTCATGGGGAGCCACTGGAAAGCCTCTCCATGGGTTCTTGGCAAGCTTATCTGAAGGGGCTAGAGACATATCATTCCATAGGGATTGTCCATTGGTTAGCCTTTCCATTGGTTTTTAAGTTGATATCAACTAATATGTCAGATTTAATTAGCTTTTACAAATTGATATTTTCATCATTTTAGTCAGAAAAACATTTATATGGTACCAAGGACATTACAGTTTTTATTCTACCTATGGAGAGAATATAAAAGACCATATTCATTTGGAATATGAACATTCAATTGATGAGTATGCTCAGTGGTGGTGGTAATTCTAGCCAAGTCCCCAAGAAGGAATCCATTGAAGGGGTAAAGAACCTGTGCCCCTCCTTGGCCAAGTGGATGGTTCAGAATGTCAGAAGATTTGGACTCAGTTTCAGCTTCCTGTCACTGACTTTGGAACAGTGGTAGCCACTGAGGTCATTGTCTGAGCCCCAGACAGAGGGTAGACCAGTTATCCAGAGGGAAAGACAGCTGCCCCCCCCCCCAATCTGATCAGAGTAGTGCCTCACCAAGTCCCCACCAAAGGAAGAAAAGGATGCCGGCAAAAGGATTCAGCAGAGCTGAAAGGAGACACTTTTGCCACACAAGGGCTTGAACCTGAGCCCACTTTTCCCTAAGTACCTACTTGAGATGAGTGTGTCACAGATGTTTGGGGAAATGGTTTGTCTTTTGGTTCAGTAGTTTCAGTCTTGTCCAAATCTCTGTGACCCCATTTGAGTTTTCTTAGCTGAGAAACTTGAGTGGTTTGCCCTTTCCTTCTCTAGACCATTTTACAGATGAGGAAACTGAGGTAAACAGGATAGAATGATGAGCCCAGGGTCACTCAATTAATGAAGCTAGATTTGGACCCATATCTTTCCTGATTTCAGGCCTGGTGCTCTATTCACTGTAGCACCCAGTTGCCCATTTCAATGCCAAACATTTTGTACCCACTGTCTTTGCCTTTCCACCTTTGTAAAAACTCCTAACTAAAGGTGAATTAAATATTACTGACATATCAACAGATAATCATTTGAGGAAGCATCAATGTATGGCTTCAGGTTACCTTCTAGAACCCCAAGAAAGGGAGAAGTCAGTTGGACTCTGGGCACTTGACCTTCTGTTAAGAGATAGGAATTTGTACCAAGCATTGATTCCATAATTTCTTAAGTTTGTCTATGTGAGAACCTTCCTAGAGAAATCAAGGGATCCCTACTCTCAGCTCACTTAACCAAAATTCATTATTTGTCTACTCCATTCTGGGTAACAGAAAGAGAAAGAAGAAAAACAAACTCATCCCTGCCCACAAGGGGTTTCCATTCTATTAGGGAGAAGCAGCCTAGTCACTTAGATAGATAACAAAAGACTTCCAAAATAACATACACAGTATGGTAGGTACAATCTTGATTTCCCTCTGTTAGCCTGGATTCTAGGATTATTTGGAGACTTTGTTTTATTTTATTTTGTTTTATTTTATTTTAATTTATTTTAATTTTTAGGTTTTTGTAAGGCAAACGGGGTTAAGTGGCTTGCCCAAGGCCACACAGCTAGGTAATTATTAAGTGTCTGAGACCAGATTTGAACCCAGGTACTACTGACTCCAGGGCCGGTGCTTTATCTCCTACACCACCTAGCCGCCCCCTTGGAGACTTTGTTTAAAGAGAATGGAGGTGAGGGTCACCATACTTCAATGTATTCTAGCTGGGCCAGGGCATCAAGGTCACCTGCTCCTCCTCTCTCCTGAGATAGTTTATTGGAGTGTGGCCACTCACATCCTCCCACTTTTTTGGAGCCAGTGGTGAGAGTTGAGTGCCAGTTGGCCCCCAAAGGCAGGTGGGCAGCCCTGAATAGGGCTCACCATCCTCCCATTCCAGAGATGCTAGTCCTCCTGGACACGCCAGATATATGAATATTTAGTATATGGATATCTGTAATTCTCCACATAGGCAGATAAAGAGACAGTTTGACCAACAGACAGACATCTAGATAGAAGGTTATAAATAAATGATAGCAAAATAGTAAGAAAAGAAAGAAAAAAACAGGTAGACGAGGACTAGATTGTCAGAGAAATAATCCAATGGATCATTAGGGAGTTGGATGGAGAGATAGGACATTTATTAAGTGCTCATTGTACTAGACACTAGGCTAAGCACTTGATCAGTATTTTCTTATTTGATTCTCACAATGGCTTTGCAAGGTAAATACTGCTATTACCTCCTTTTACAATTGAAGAAATTGAGGCAAACAAGAATCAAGTGACTTGCCCAGGAACCCACAGAATCATTTCATTGTTTTGTTGGTACCTCTTCTCTTTTGTTGGTATATATTGTGACATCTGAATAATTGTCCTTGAGGGCAGGGATTCTTTGGTTTCTGTCTTTCCATTCTCAACCCCTGGCACAGTGGGTTTAATAAATGCTCACTGGTTGACTGAAATGGAGGGGCAAAATAAATTGGGGAAGGTGGGGAGCTTGGAAGTCAAGGAAACAAATTCGGGGTCATCTTGTATTCGGGGGCAATTTCATTACTTCCCCTAGACCTAGAGTCCCCTGTAACATAGTGGCATCATGCTAAATGACCTTCATGGCTCTTCCAGCATTGATCAATCTTGGGTCTTCAGGGCGAGAAGCATTTCCCCCCAAGTCTCCATGAAGCTTCTCTCCCCTTTCCATGATATTCCTCTGGTCTCTCTGAGCTCAAGTGCCTTGGTCAATGCATTTTAGGCAAGGAATCATTTGGACACTGGTCTTGCCTCCTAAGTTGTCAGGTGGTCTTAAGAGATGCCAAGATGTCCTTGGCACTAGGCCGGGAAATACAGCTATATTCCCATGTTAGGAACAAGGGAAGAGGAAAGTAAGACTCATACTTAGATTTTAAGCTTCTGGGGAAAATGACTTTCTCTCTCTCTCTCTCTCTCTCTCTCTCTCTCTCTCTCTCTCTCTCTCTCTCTCTCTCCCTCCACCCCCACCAATGCCCAGCATTCCTGAGGCCTCAGCTTGGTTTCAGTTACCAGGCAGCTTATGAATCAGAGGGAATCCACCCTGGGCACCAATAAGCCTCCAAAATGCTGACAGTCCTGTCTTTAGCCAGGATAAACAAGTAAAAACGAGTTCCATTGGTGAGCAGAGAGAGTTGGGGAAAACATTTGCAGATAGGGCTTGCTAGGGTGTGTGTCTGTGAGTGTGTGTGTGAGCACGTGGACCTGTGTGTGCCCATGAATGGAAGGAAGCAGGAGAAAACACCTCCAGGCTGGCCTTGCCCACCAAGTCAGTCTCCAAGGTACATTGGGTAGCCAAGGAACCTGCTCCACCTCCCTGCCTGGCAGCCAAGAGAGATGAGCTGCTGTCTGTTCTGTTCAGGGTCATCACCCATGGAGAAATGGAGCCCAGAACTGCAGAGTCAAGAAGGGGCATCAGAACTTATTCCAACCTATAGCTGGATGGCAACCCTTCTTCAGGATCCTTAACCAACAATCAGCCAGTGAGAGGGAACCCACTGCCTCAAAAGGCAGCCCACATTACTTTGAGATCACTTTGAAAGGAAGCTTTTCTACTGACTAAGCCTGTTTGCCACTTCCCTCCCTTCTCCCCACCCCCAGCTCCTCCTGATTCTACCCCAAGGTGGATTTCAAATGAGTCCAATGTCACGGAACAAGGGGTAAGAAGGAGGAAAGTATCTAGGCTATCTGGGGGCTATCTGCCAGACTAAGGTTGCTGTTGAACACTGAATTAAAGAGTTCTCTTTTGGTCTCACCCAGGGGTAGAGGGAGAGGGTCTTCTGAGTGTGATGGGGTCTATCCTTTCTCAGTCTGGTGAATATGGTCTAACACATTCTCTGAGCCAGAATCTTCTTTGAGATTCTCAAAGAGGTGTCCCCCAAGGGATTCTTCACTTACTATTATACACTAAAGTTCTTATTCTGGGTGTTCTCTCAGCAATGACTAATATGTCAGGTTCATTTAACAATGAACATCTAATAGCTTATACAAAGGCATGTATTTCAAAGATAAAGCAAGAACCCAAGTGCATATTTCTGACCTTCCCCCCAGTATTTTACTACAGCATTTGGGGAGAGTGGGTTCATACTTAGTGCAGTCTCCACTGAGGATTGGTCTACCAGGTTCACAGTTAGCAGTTGAGAATTGGGTTCAGATGTCTCTGTGGTCTCCCAAGTCACTCCAAGGAGCTTCCATTGCATAGCTTCATGGATCAACACCCCTTTTCCCTTTAACAGTTGGGATTCAAACCAACTCCTCTGAATTAGGATCTGGTACCATTCTTTTGTGGCCGGGGAGCATGAATTGAGCACTACTAGACCAACTTAGAGTCAGTAAAACCAGACTTTGAATCCTACTGTAAGGACACTTACTGGATGAAGCTTACTTCAACTTGCTTCATCTGTTAACTGAGGGTAAACCTAGTGCCTATCTCGCAGAGTTCTGAATGTTGAGTGCATGATAGATCTGAACATGACAGATCTGAACATGACCCTCTCCTGCTAAAGAGTCTTCCATGGCTCCCTGTTTCCTCCTCTGTCTGTCAATTAAAACTCTTCCCAGGTTGGCTCTGACTGCCTTACCTGATTGATATGACCTTATTCTTCTTCATGCTTTATTCAAATTCAATTCAAAAATTGGTACTTAAACAAATTCTCTTGGATTGAATGAAATTGATTTGAGCTGTCTTGGCCAAAAGGGCAGCATCTCCTTCTATTCTTAATGACACACTTTCCCCTTCTGCAAGGGCCAGGATCTGAGCCTATGGGGGAAGTGTCAGTGGCAGGGGAAGTGACCCTGGCTGGTTTTGCTAGGAGGTGTTGACTGATGGGCAGTTGGCCTGATCCTGCCCAGTCCATTCAGGAATCTGACAGGGAAAAGAGAAGCCAAGGCTGAAGCAATTTCTCCAGGGGGCAAAACATAAACAGTGCTTGGGCCTACCTTGGGATTGCAAGCATGAGAAGAGACAGAGAGATTAGTTTATACAAGCAAAATGAATATTTAAATAAAAAGCAGTCAGCATCCCCTCCCCTCCAAAAAAATAAAAGCAAGAAGAAGACAAGAAGAGGGCTCAGAAAGACTGTTTTTGTTAATGGCACATACGTTGTATTTCTGCCAACAAAGAGAGTTTTTGATCAGTTCGGGCCCGCTTCTCCCTGGAGATTTCACAGGCCGGGTGGTCTTTGGCGGGGAGAAACACAGGGGCTCAGTTAACATTACACATCACTCATATATGCAGCAGGCTGGTAAGTATAAGGCATTCCAGAATCTAAAAAAGAGCAGCCAGCCTGAGATTTCCCACCAGGCTATGAGGAGCACCTTTAGCCCTCTTGCACCTTTCTTTTCCCACTTCCTCCTGGGTTGTCCCCCTACTACTTTGGCAATTGAGCCCCAAGGCCCACAGATACTCCCTTCCTTAGAGTGGGGACCCCCCAATATTGTGACTCACTAGAGCATTTTGTTTTCAGTATATGAAGATACTTCTAGACCACTACCCCAAGTGCCCCAAGATTAAGAACAGAGATTTTGGCCTCTTAATGACAATTGGTTCCTTTGCCAGCTTCTAGGTCATGCCAACAAGGAAATATTAAGTGACTTTCAGTCCAATTAACTTTAAAGGTTCCATGTCAGGAGCTTATTAGGTCTTGGGTAAAAAAAAATCCCCAAAGCATCCAAGTTGATTTTCAGCTTGAACTGAGTTTCTAAATCATGAATGGGGTCTGAGGCTCAAAGGATTGTTTAGAGAAATCATTCAAACATTTCCTCTGAGGTTCCTGGATGATGGGGGAGGGGGCAGATTGAAAAACTGAGGGAATTTCTCTTACCACATCTGAAAGGACTTTAAGGGCCTGCTCACTTTTTCCTTTGCCTTCTTGGATAAAGAGAATTGTTCTGGGTTTGAGGTCAGAGGACCTGAGTTCAAATCCCAGCTCTGCCACTGATAACCTATTTGATCTTGGGGAAGTCTCTGAACTTTTCCAGGTGATCATGGTTCCCTTGTTTATAAAATCAAGGGGTTTGACTCGGTGACCGTCTGGGGTCCTGTCTGGATCTACATCCAGGATACTATCATGCCTTGAAAGCAGACCTTCTCTTAACAAAAAAGAAATTCAAAAAAATCTGGAAAGATTCATTAGGACTGAGCTGTATCATTGTCTCTACTGAGGAATGTTCTCCTCATACTCTTTACTTTTATTAGTCCATCCCATTCACCCTTTGTTAGTTTTCAGAATTTTAGAAAGTGAAGGAATGGCATAGCCCCCCTCCTCCCAACTTTCATGGCATGGCAAGGTCTTCAACAATGGGTGTTCAATATGACTTCATGTTTCACCAGTTTATGAGTTAGCTGAGGAAAGAGACCCAAGTTCATAGAACTACAGCTTTAGTTCTATGTGTACTTTGGCTGCACCCTCCTCTCTCTGGACCTCAGTTTCCTCATCTGTCCAATACCATGGCTTGATTAGATGATCTTAAAGTCCCCTCTTGGCTGGATAGGTCTATGCTTCTATGATTTCTTTTTTTTAATGTTTCAATAATATTTTTAAAATGTTGAAAGTATAATATTATTTCATTTTATCCCCACAATAGCCCTGGGAGGTAGAGGTTACTATTATTCCCATTTTATAGATGAGAAAGCTGATGTGCACAGGATGTGTTCTCCATTAAACTTTCAGTTTCTTTATAGGAAGAATGGTTGTTTCTCATCTTAACTAGAGCACCTACCCTATGGGGTTCTAATGAGCTTTAAATATTTTTTTCTGAAATTTAATTGAAGATGACGAGCTTTAATCAAAGTAGGCAAATCAAAATTTTAAATCAATAATATTAGGTGAAGTTGGTTCTGTGTTTCATTTTCAGTTTAAATGTGATATTGCTCCACATAAAATGTTTTCCCAATTAGCCTAATATTCAGTAGTTGATTATTACTTTTTTTTAAAGGTTTTTGCAAGGCAATGTGGTTAAGTGGTTTACCCAAGGCCACACAGCTAGGTAATTATTAAGTGTCTGAGGCCGGATTTGAACTCAAGTCCTCCTGACTCCAGGGCCGGTGCTCTATCCATTGCACCACCTAGTCACCCCTGATTATTACTTTTAAAGGAAGCAGTGGATTGGAATGGGCATATCAAAATGGTGCTTATTTTAGAGTTTGCTTATTTAATTTACATAACACCTTGGATCCTAAAAATACTCTAAAATTTGAGCCATTTTGGCAGAAAAAAGAAACAAGTTCCTTGAACTATTTTTACAGGCATTATTTATAATATATATTCATAGTCTGATGTTCTTGTTACCATCCCCCTGGAAACATTTCTTTATTTTTTGAGCAACTAAGTCCATTGGTGAGTTTGTTGTACATCCTCACCAACCTCTTTGGAGAATTCCCATTTTCCTTTTTTGGAATTGTTTCCCTTTCTGTCTTCAGACTTTCATTTTTGAGAGTTTTCCATTTCTTTGACTTGATTTCTCCAGTGAAACTTTATGAGTTATCTGAGCAAAGAGACCCAAGTTCATAGGACTACAGCCTCCACTCTATGTGTACTTTGGGGGCTCCCTCCTCTCTCTGAAGGGAGATCTTTGTTACTGACTGAACAACAGCAAATTTAATTTAACATTTATTAAGTGTTAACTGGATACTTCTGCTCACTATACTTGCAAGTGAACATACTCCACAGTGCCTTTTGGATTTTTCCAATTTAAAAAACCTTTTTGTTTAAAGTTTTGAGTTCCAAATTCTGTCTCTCCCTTCCCTTCTTCCTCCTTGAGATGGTATACAATAAGATGCACAATAATATAAAATATTTTCATATTAGTCATTTTGCACAAGAAGACTTGAATAAAAGAAAAGATGAAAAATAGCTTTCAGTCTATGTTCAAATAATATCAGTTCTTTTTCTAAAAGCAGGTAGTGTGCTTCATCTAACAGTCCTTTGATATTATCTTGGATCATTGTATTAGCAAAGAAAAGTTAAGTCATTCACAATTCATCAAACAGTGTTGCTGTTATTGTGTACAACATTGTCCTGATTCTGTTCACTTCACTTTTTATCAGTTTATGTAAGTCTTTCTAGATTTTTCTGAAATCCTCCTACTTGTCATTTCTTATAGCACAATCATATTCCATTACAATCACATACCATGGCTTATTTTGCCATTCCACAATTGATGGATATTCCTTCAATTTCCTGTTTTTAGCTACTACAAAAAGAGGAGTTGTAAATATTAATGTACAAATAGATCCTTTTCCTTTTTTGGGGAAGTCTTTGAGATAGTGACCTGGCAGTGGTATTGCTGGATCAAAGAGCAGACACAATTTTATAGCCTTTCAGGCATAGTTCCAAATTGTTCTCCAGAATGGTTGGATCAGTTCACAACTTCAGCAATAGTGCATTAGTGTCCCAGTTTTCCCACATCCCCTCCAATATCCAATATTTTCTTTTCTTTGCCATATTAAGCAAGCTGGTAAGTGCAAGGTGGTATGTCAGAGTTATTTTAATTTGCATTTTTCTAAACAATTGTGATATAGACCATTTTTATATGACTAAAGATAACTTTGGTTTCTTTTTCTGAAACTCCCTGTTCATATCCTTTGACCATTTATCCACTGTCGAATATTTGTATTTTTATAAATTTGACTCAATTCTTTATATATTTGAGAGATGAGGCCTTTATCAGAAATACTCATGGCAAAATTCCCCCCATTTTCTGTTTTTCTTTTAATCTGGGTTGCATTGCTTTTGTTTGTGCAAAAGGTTTTTTTTATTTTATATAATCAAAATAATCTATTTTACATTTTCTAATGTAAAATGTAATGTAATGGTCCTAGAGTCTTTCTTATCCATAAATCCGATATGTTCTATGTTCTCTTAATTTTATCATATCAACCTTTAGGTATAAATCATGTACCCTCTTTGACCTCATCTTGGTAAATGGTGTGAGATGTTGGCCTAGTTTCTGCCAAACTGTTTTTCCAGTGTTTTTTTTCAGCAATTTTTGTCAGATAATGAGTTTTTGTTCCAATAGCTTAGATCTTTGGGTATGTTATATACTAGGTTATTGTGGTCACTATCAGGTAATTTGTAACCAATCTATTCTACAGATCCACTCAATTATAATACAATTTAAGATTGGTGTGGCTAGATCACTTTCTTTCACATTTTTTCCCTTGATTCCCTTGATATTCTCAAGGTTTTTGTTCTTCCAAATGTTTTATGAAATAATATTTTTATGAATATGATGTTTTATGAAATAATTTTCCATAAGATAATTTTTAATAATTTGATTGGTACGAAACTTAATAAATAGAGTAATTTTGTAGAATTCTCATTTTTATTATATAGACGCAATCTATACATGAACAATTTATATTTTTTGTTTTGTTTTCTATTTCCATGTTTAAATATGACTTTATTTGTGTGAAAAGCATTTTATAGTTATGTTCATATAGTTCCTAAGTTTGTCTTGGCAGATAGACTCCCAAATATTTCATGTTGTCTATGGTTATTTTAAATGGAACTTCTCTTTCTGTCTCTTGCTGCTGGACTTTGTTGGTAATGTATAGACATTTTGATGATTTATATGAGTTATTTTGCATCCTGCAACTTTGCTAAAATAGTTAATAATTTCAAGTGCTTTTAGTTGATTCTCTAGGATTTTCTAAGTCTGACATATCTTTAAAGAGTGATACTTTGTTTCCTCATTGTTTATTCTAATTCCTGTAATTTCTTATTCTTCACTTATTGTTATAACTAACATTTCTAGTAAAATGTTAAATGATAGTGGTGATAATAGGCATCCTTGCTTCATCCCTGATTGTACTAGGAAGACTTCTAACTTATTCTCATTACAAATAATGCTGGCTGATGGTTTTAGGCATTATAATATTACTTATTATTTTGAGGAAAGCTCAATTTATTCTGATGTCTGCTGGTGTTGTGAACAGGAATGGGTACTGTATTTTTGTACAAGCTTTTTCTGCATCTTTTGAGATATGGTTTTTGTGGTTTGGTTCTTGAGATGGTCAATTATGTTAATAGTTTTTCCCAATATTAAACCAGCCCTGCGCTCCTGGTAAAAATTCTCTTATTTCTAAGGACCATTCCATTTCAGAGATGATATAATTCTGTGAGATCCTTCCACAGCAGTTGTGTAATTCTTCCCAGTTCTGTCTTTGAGCAAGACTGCCTTGTTTTCAAGACAGAGTTGGATCCATTGAGCATGTTTAACCCTCCCCTAATTTGCGGGAGATGGAAAGGCCCAGATTGGAAAGGTCTCACATATCCTGGCCAAAAGGCCAGGAAACATTGTGACATTAAAAAGAGACAGTAACTAGCATACTGGATACTGAGCTACAGAGGACAGAGACAGAGTCACAGAGGCAGGGATAGAACCAAGACCAAAGCAGAAGAGACAAATGAAGGGGAGGGATCAGCTTGTATAGATTTGATCCTGGGATAGGCAAGAAGATTTCTTCTTTTTTGCTGCCTCAGTTTCCTTAAGACTGCTTCCTAGTAAGCCCCATCCTCCACTTCCCTTTCCATTAACTGATGCTGGACAGCTCCCACCAGTGCTGTCCATGCTGACTTATCTCCTTGGGTGAGGTAGCCTCTCTGTTCCTCTGTATTTACCACTTTTAAAGTTAAGGAGTAGAACATGACTTTTAAAATCTCCTTGAACCCACAAATTTGTTTGGTGGGGTGGGAGACCTCAGAAGTCATTTAGTCTTCAAACTTCAATATTTTTATTAATTTACAAATTATATACATATACTGCTGTTAGTAACTTCTATACATTATAGAAGTTACTCAAGAATAAAACATTTTAAGGATAAGATAAAGATAAAGTATTGAATTGGGGAGCAGCATAGTCAGACCTGTGCTTTAGGAAAGCCACTGGCAGCTGTGTGGAGAATGGATAGGAGAGAAGGAAGACAAATGAGGAAACTTCTGTTGGAGTCTGAACAAGCAGTGCTGAAGTCTGGGGATGCCTTTATGAGTATAGAAAAGGGGGTTGGGTGCCAGAGATGCTGAGGTAAACCTGATGAGCTTTGATGACTGTGTGGGCATGCAAAGAGAAGTGAGGAGGTCAAAGATGACATGGTTCTGAGGAAACTGAGGTGACTGGGAGGACTGTGGTGTTCTCAACAATAAGAGGGAAGTTTGGAAGAAAAGAAGACTTGGTGAAGAAATAATATAATGAGATCTGCTATGGAGGTCATAGTCCTTGGCTCACATTGATCCCCCAAATCAAAATGGGGGATGTAATCTCTTACTAATTACTTGCTGCCCACTCTCCAAGGGTATAAGATGATCTGAAGCAGTGAGTAGAGGTGGAATTTTCTCACTGAGATTCTCAAAGCCACTTGGTTGATAAGAGAGAGGGGTTAAGAACTTAAATTCTAGAGGGAAGGGACATAGTGGGGAACGTGTTGGAGAATAAGGGAGTCATGGTTATGTTGGAGACAAACCACATGCGAGTAGTATGTCATCTATTTTGCCACCTTCTGATTGGCTGACCACGTCATTTTGGTGGTCACTTCATTCGTTCCCCTTCTCTTTTGAGCCTCAGTCCCAGTTTTGGACCCTGCTGTAAAAATCCAACCTATTTCTGAACAGGATCTTCCACTCCACCTTCTACTTCCACCTTATACCCCATACCCTATAGTGACCTTTGTTGGTCTTTGCTTGAAGACTTTGAATGAAGGGGAACACGTTTCCGTCCAAGACATCCCATTGCATTTTGGAGGGAGCTCAATGGGTATTTTCCCCCAACTTTCAGTTCTGAGCTTCCTTATCATGGCCCACCATGGCTCCCACTTCTGCCCTCTTGAACAGAGAGAACAGTGACCCTTTTAAGGGGTCATCTCTCCTGAATCCCCCTCTTCCCCTAAGTCTTCAGTTCTTCAGGCTAAATATGCTAAATATGTCCAGTTCTCTTCCCCCATGCTCCTCCAATGATCTGGTCTCTCTATTCTACCAGGATGGTAAAAGTCCTTTGGATTGTCATCTATACTGGATAGAGCAGAATTCTCTTTAGGATGTTTAGCTTCATAAAAAGAAAAGTAGAAGCGTGAATGTAGAGTAGGCAGAATCCCTATTCTGACCTCACCAGGTCTCCTTGGATGGCTAGTGAAAATTTGTGAACTGGCCAAGAGCCCCTGATAATTAGCAAATGTTTTCCAGTTGTATGTGTTGACATTCCTGTTTTCAATGGAGGCCTTGTGGGATTTCTCCCCCTCTTATTGGAGTCACTTAGCACCTCAAAGAGGGTGTTTCAATAACCAAAATTAGCCTTGGGAACAAAAGAATGAACAATATCACAATTCAATTCAATTCAATTTAACACACACTCAGTAAGGCTTCCCATGGACAAAGCACAGTTAACTGTTTTGCTAAACTCAGCAAGTCTCTCTGATAATTTAAAGGTCCTTACTGAAAGCTGCAGCCTTCAGTTCAATACAAAGGGCAGAGAAACAAGGCAAGGTAGGCAATTCTATTACTGCCCTAATCAGTCCTTGGATAGAGAAGAGGTAGATGAGTGGCAAAGGCTTCTGGGATATGTTAGGATGCAGTTGAAAACCCTAAGCACAGTTAAGGAAAGCTTGGTGAATGGAAAAGCCTTTGAGAGGGGCCTTTTATACTTATGGCCTTCCTCCCCAAATAAATCAAGGAAGAATCAATTGCTAAAGTCTGACTTGAATCCACCAGTGAATAGATTCACTCAGTAATGAAACTGTTGGGGACTTCCAAGGCCCTGCAGGGGGTAGGAGGAGGGAAATTATCCTCCAAATGGGTCTCCAAACTCTGGTCACAGATGCACCTGGGAGCAATTTACCACAAAAATCTTCCTCAGAGCCTCCCTGCCTTCTTCCCCACCCCACCCCCCTGCTGAAGTTGGAGGCACTTCCATAGATCCATAGAAAAGATCCAAGACAAAAATAAGCCAGACAGTGTTTGAAATCTCCTTCACCAAAACAACTAGTTGGTTGGTGTTTGAAGGAATCTATAGACTGCCTACGTTTCCAGGCAACCCCTCTTCCTAATCATGGATGCATGAATCCCAAAGCTTGGTAAAGAGCTTTGAAATTAAATGTTTTAAAACTTTCCACTAACTTTGAACTCAGTTGTGAATTCAGATGACCCGAACTTAAAAGCTGGGACCTTAGGACCAGAGACATAGAGTCGGCGGGGCCCCTCATTTTATAGATAAAAACAAATAGACAAAGTGATTCTCAGGGTGATTTGAGTAGGAACACTAGGATTCAGTCAGGGTTCTTGGTGTCCAATCCAAAGCTCTTTCTACTTTACCACACTCTACCACTTACTATGTCACCTTCCAGCTAGGTGGCACAGTGGATAGATCACCAGTCTTGGAGTCAGGAGGACCTCAGTTCAAATCTGACCTCAGGCACCTGACACTCACTGTATGACTTTGGTCAAGTCATTTAACCCATTTGCCTCCCATTCAGGGCCACCTCTGGTCTTTCTGATTCATCTGGCCCCTGGACCCAGATGGTTCTAGAGGAGAAAGTGAGTCTGGTGACTTAGGAGAGCCCCCCACCCCCCACCCCAGATCCAATTCACTTGATTGTCGTGGTTATCATCTCGCTGATGTTATGGTCTCCTTCAAGGATGAGCATCATCATCAGACCTTCCACAAGTCAGTTCACCTGGGACTCAGTTTACTCTTCTAAATAATGGGAGTGTCAAATTAAATGATCTACTTTTTCTTGTGTCTAGTCAAATTCTTTCTTGTAGTAACAAAATAAAAAAATAGTCTCTATGCTCATAATATAGACAGCAGGTCACAACAATGAACTTTGATAAGGAAGCCGACCAGTCCATGATAATGCCTATGAGACTCTTCCAGAAGAAAGATTTCATGAGGGAGGTCTTGATCTCAATGACAATTTGGTTCTTAATTTCCTCTTTTTGAATGACTTTGCTTTTCTAGACTATCTATCTGCATTTTTTTCTTCCATCTCTCTTTAGACCCCCAAGAAAAGTTAATTTTATGAACCCTCCTTTGGGTTCTAGAAGGGATTTTAAAGAAAGCATTAAGAATCAACCAAAAAAATTGAGTTGAAAAGGTAGAGATGCATCAGGGGCAGCTTAAAGGAACATATATCTGTGAGCCCTCCAACTCTTAACAGTCACAATACCTCGGGGTGGCTAGGTGTCGTAGTGAATAGAGCACCGGCCCTGGAGTCAGGAGGACCTGTGTTCAAATCTGATCTCAGACGCTTAATCACCTAGCTGTGTGGCCTTGGGCAAGCCACTTAACCCCATTTGCCTTGCAAAATCCTAAAAAAAATAAAAAGTAAAAAAAAATAAAAAAACAATCACAATACCTCATCTATCTCCATAACCCTGTGGCATTTACAGAGCACCTTCTTCCCTGCACCCATCTTGAGCAGGAAGAAGAGGACCCCCCCTCAAGCAAGTTGCTGCTCAGAATCATTTTCTCCCCTGAGCCTGGGACAGCTGGAGAAAATTAAGCAATATATCCACATTCCATGAAGTTAGAGAGAGAGAGAGAGAGAGAGAGAGAGAGAGAGAGAGAGAGAGAGAGAGAGAGAGAGAAGGAAGCAGAGAAAGGAAGAAAGGGTGGGGGAGAGGGTCAAATGCCTTTTAGAAATCATTACACCCCTTGGATAGTAGAAACATTCACTATACCATCTCACCAGATCTGGTTTCCTGAAAGACGACCATGATGTAAACTGTCGTCTGACTTGGATTATTCAAATTGGGTTCCTGCTTTTGATGTCCAGGTGGAGAACTCACTCAAGTTTGGCGGGGAGGAGTCCCTCATGAGCATAAATTTCTTCTCCCATGTATGTTTTAGCAATTCTGCAGTGGGGCTCTGCAAGGTTGTTGTTATAAACAACACAATAAGCTCCAGTTTATTGGTAGAACTCACAAATGTGAGGGGTGGGGTAGGGGCCTTTGAATGATCCAAGAATTCCTCCTTGCCTTTCCATCTGACATTTTGGGTGACAGGGGCTGCCCAATTCTTTACTCATTCTCTACTGTCCACAATTCTCCTTGCTCCATCGTCAGGGGCAGGCTTCTAAACTTGCTTAAAAAACTTACTAACTTTTTTCCAGTATATTTGCCTTCCTTTGTAATCCTATGCATTTGATTTCAAGCATTTAAAAACATTATTCCAAGAAGGATTGTACTAAACCACCATTACCAGGGTCCAAGACCCAAAGAAAGATCCAGAAGGGATCCAGTAGGGAGGCAGGGAGTGAAATGAGCCTGAGTTCAAATATTAATCCTCACTAATTAGTGAAGTCATGTAACCTTAAGATTCATAAATTCTCTGTTCTGTAGCATATGTAGGTGGCATAGTAGATAGAGCACTGGCCCTGGAGTCAGGAGGACCTGAGTTCAAATGTGACCTCGGAGACTTAATAATTGTTCAGTTTGGGCAAGTCACTTAACCCCATTGCCTTAAATAAATAAAATTAAACTAAGTAAATTCTCTGTTTTAGCTCTCACATTTGTCTACCTTGGGAATTGGAGGGCTCAGGCCAACAGATGTATGTTCCTTTATTTCTATAGCCCTATAAGGTTTTATGGCATATTTTGCATATCTCCTCTACATCATCCCACATTGGGATAAAAATTGGGTTCTGCTCAGGAAGATATTTAAGAGAGATATTGATAAGTTGGAGAATATCCCAAGGATGACAACTAAAATGATGGAAAGCCCTGAGAGCAAGGGAGCTAGGGATAGTTAATCCAGAAAAGAGATGACTTAGAAGAGGCACCATAGCTGTCTCCAAGTATTTTAAAGGTTATCACATGAATAAGTCAAGTGCTAAATATTGTGGGTACAAGAAAAATTGACAAAGAAGTCTTTGCCCTTAAAGGAGATTACATGCCAATGGGAAAGGCAGTTATAGAGTGAGCTGCTTACTCATCCAACACCCTATCCACTTCATTTGCTTTTTATTTTGCAAGGCAATGGGATTATATGACTTGCCCAAGGTCACACAGGTAATTATTGTCTAAGGTAGGATTTGTACTCAGCTCCTCCTGACTCCAGGGCTGGTGTTCTATCCACTGTGCCACTTAGTTGCCCCCTACACCTGCTTCTTGATGCCTAGGAAAATGGTCTGGGTAAGATGATACAGATGAAATAAGGGTTTCCTATTCATGGAATAGGCAACTAATGATGGGGTACGAAAGCGGCTGTTGTGTTGTGGGGTGCTATACTGGAGAAAACAGGAGCAAGAAGGGAACAGGAGCATTGATCAAAGCAGCTGAGATGATAGTGATAGCTGGGAGGAGTCAGGAGGTAGCATTGCTGAATCCTGAATCCACTTCTCCCCACTCTGACTAGGACAACAGTCTTTACATCTAAAGAACAAAAATGACTAAATTGAAGTTGATTACAGTAAGGAACATCAGGAGAACGCTGAACCCACGATGATGCCCAGGATGAATTCAAGTCCTCAGACCCAAGTGAATGATATCCTCGGATCCCCCCCAAATGTCAGATCCGATTACTAAGCCAGTGAAGTGATAACAATTAACCAAGAAAATTTATTAACCACCTACTGTATGTCAGTCACTTTGCTAAGCTCTGAGGATACAAAAAGAGGCAAAAGACAGTCCCTACTCTCAAAGAATTACACTCTAATGGAGGATATAACATGCAAACAAGTATATAACAAAGTAAGCTGTATACAGGAAAAATAGAAAATAATTAACAGAGAGAAGATGATGGATAATATGAAAGGTTCAGCAAGACTATAGAAGGGAAAATGTTTGGATTTTCAAAGTGCAGGAAGAGAGCTGAGCCTGACACCTCTAGGTCACTGAACTTGATTTTGATTCCTGGTGAAATTCTAGAAGCTCTTATTGGAAGGATGCCACTACAAAGAACTGGAAATTGAGGGGGTATCCATCAATTGGGAAATGGCTAAACAAATTATAGCACATAAATGTTGTGGAATAGCTATTGTTCTGTAAGAAATCATGAGTAGGAGCAATTAGGTGGTGCAGTGGATAGAGCACAGGCCCTGGAGTCTGGAGTCCCTGAGTTCAAATCCAGCCTCAGACACTTAATAATTACCTAGCTGTGTGATCTTGGGCAAGTCACTTAACCCCATTGCCTTGCAAAAACCTAATAAAAAAAAAAGAAATCATGAGTGACCAGACTTCATTTGCTTGAACTGATGCTGAGTGAAATGAGTAGAACCAGAAGAACATTGTACACATTAACAGCAATATTGTATGATGATAAACTATGATGGATTTATTCTTCTCTGTAGTGCAATAATCAAAGACAATTCTAAAGTATTTGTAATATGAAATATCCACATTCAGAGAAGGAACTATAGAGTCTGAATGCAGACCAAAGCTTACTATTTTCAGTTTTTAAGATTTGTTTTTGTTTTATGGGTTTCCCCCCTCATAGTTTCCCCCTTTTTGTTCTGATTCTTCCTTCACAACACAATTAATATGGAAATGTGTTTAACTTAGTTATAATATAATAACCTATATTAGATTGTTCTCTGTCAGGGGGAGATGGAGGGAAGGGATGAAAGGACAAAAATGTGAAATTCAAAACCTTACAAAAATGTTGAAAGCTATCTTTAAATGCAGTTGGGAAAATAAATAAATTTATAAAAAGATTTTAAAAAGAAAGATGTCATTAATATCTAGAAAGGGAGGCAGCAATTGCAAAGAACATGCTAGCCTAACTTCATTTCCTTCCCTCCCCCACAGGGTGGCTAGACCGATAAACCATGGGAATACCATAGGGTTTAGTTGGACTTTGACGACAAAACCTTCTGAGCTCTCCTGAAAAAGTTGTGAAGGGAGGTGGAGGAAGAAGCTCTACATGGAAAATGTGGAGAAACCTGTTTCCCCAAAGCCACAATAATGGCAGGTAATAAAGGTTCCTGTTCCCAATCTGGAGTGTTTGCAGACATTTTGTAGCTGGTTTCACTTGACTAACCATGTGATGAAAAGATGAACTCTTGATGGACTACATGGACAGAATTGGGCTGCTTTCAAAAAACACTAAGCAGACAACTCAAGAGGCTTACCACCATTTTTTTCCTCCCTGGAAATTTCCCTTCAAGAAATGCATGTTGTAAATGGGGATATGGAAAGGCACTGGGCAGCCCTCTTCATACAACACCAAACTGTGGACTACTTACAGCTGTGGGACTCTGTTTTTCACTTTTGTATTTGTTCTTTCCTGTTTTAGAGAAAGGAGATTGAAGATGGCTATGACCTTGAGAACTTCAAAAGGTTGGAGGATCAAGCCATATTAGAAATCTGGGAGCAGGAATTTGGGAGAGTTGAGTGAGTCAGTCCCCAGAAGTATGGAAGCTGGAGTCTCCTGAAATTTGTTGGGAACTAGACAGAGAGAAGCAAAGGTCTGGGCAACCCTAGTACGGCCATTGTAGAGATACAGACTCATCCACACAAAGGCTATGCCACATTTGGACATGAACTTAGTGGGACTGATACTATTCTTCCTAAGAACTAATATGATATAGGGGGAAATGTATTTCCCACATGTTGGAGTAGGGGAGATAATTGTCCTTCAGTTCTTATTATGTGTTTTTAGTAAACATCCCTTTGGAATAGAGATTAATTTAAATTAATTAGCTAAAGAAAACCAAGGCACAAATTACCAATGACTAATGATGAGGGTAAATCATTAAAAAGTCTTAAAAATTCTGATCAAAGTAATAACTAATCATGCCATTTACTTCTTTACAGAGAGGTGATGTTCTCAAGATAGAGATAGAGAGATAGAGAGAGATAGAGATAGAGAGAGATATAGATTAGATAGATATATAGATATAGATATAGATGATATAGATATAGATAAGATGATATCTATATCGATATTGATTAGAGATAGAGATGATAGAGATAGAGATAGAGATAGAGGTAGAGATAGACAGATAGATAGAGATAGATATAGATATATATATAGAGAGATAGACATATATATAGAAATATATATAGATATGTAGATATGGATATGGATATATTTGGACATGATTGAAATGGAGGTTTATTTGACTTGATTTGGCATACTTATTACAAGGGGTTTTTTGTCTTTTTTCCCCTTTCCAATCAAGGGCAAGTTGAAAGAGAAAATTAGTTCTAATTAGTTGAAAGTTAAAATAATAAATTAAAACAACAGTTGAGAACATAGAAAAATAAAGATTTGAACTGATAATATTAGTGAAAGATGTTTCCCCAAGCTCTCAGGGGTATCCTAGAACCTTGAAAAGGAAATGTATTCAGTCCCATTCTGGGAGAGCAAGTTTAAGAATCTTGTTATATAAAGTTTGGGTAATAGGATAGATATGGGTTAACTGATTTGAAACTAATTAAATACCTTAGCCCACCAAATAATCACTGATGGGTTTATTGCCATTTGTAAGGAAATATCTTGTGGAAAATACCAGTCATCTTGTGGTGTTAAACATTTTTTTTTTATTAATGACTTCGATAAAGGCATTGATGACATGCTCACTAAATTTACAGATGTCTCTAACCTGGGAGTTCTTCCTAAAATACTGGATAAAAACATTAGTCAGATAGGTGGCACAGTGAATAGGGTAGGATTTGGAGCCAGAAGTTCTGAATTCAGATATCCTTAGAGACTTACTAGCTGTGTGTCCCTTGGGGGAATCACTTGATTTCTCTATGCTTCAGTCTATTACAGAAGATTTTATTATGATCATTTATAAAATGAAGTAAATAATGGCATCCACCTCCCAGAGGTTGTTAGGAATAAAATGAGATCATATTTGGGAAGTGCTATAAACAGAGACATACATTCTAGTAGAATAGTTAGGAATCTGGTTACAGAAGATGTCAACAGTCTAGAACAGTGGGTCAAATCTAATCAGCTGAATTTTAATTGGGTTTAATATGAAGTCATTTACTTAAGCTCTGCATCACACAGAGAAGGTAGAGCAGGCATAGTTTAAAGAGTAGCAAATCTAAAAAAACTTGCAATTATTTTAAATAAAATACCAGCACAGAGATGGAAGGGTTATATTACAAGGATCATCTACTATGAACCAGGAATGCAGGATTAAATTTTAATATAAGGGAAAGTTATCAGCATAATTGATTGACCTATTAATAAGAAAACCAAATGAAATATGTTTATCTCAAATGTAGAAAAAGCCTTTAGAAAAATATATTGCTCATTCCTATTAAAAACTCCAGAGAGCATAGGAATAAATGGAGCTTTCCTTAAAATACTAAATCATATTAATCTAAAAACCATAAGCAAGCATTATCTATAATCAGGATAAGTTAGAAGCCCTCCCAATAGAATCAGGGGTGAAGCAAGGATGCTCATTATCTTCTCTATTGTTTAATATTGTGTTAGAAATATTAGCTATAACAATAGAAAAGAAAAAGTAATTAGAATAGACAACAAAGAAACAAAACTAACACTCTTTGCATATGATAGGTTATATTTAGAAAATTCCAGAGAATCACCATAAAAAATCTACTTGAAATGATTAACAACTTTAGCAAAATTTAAGGATGTGAAATAAACTCACATGAATCAAGAGTATTTCTATATATGACTAATAAAGCCCAGTAGCAAGAGATAGAAAGAGAAATTTCATTTATAATAACTGTGGACAATACAAAAAAAAACATGACAATACAATTGGAAATATGTTAATTGTTCATGGGTAGGCCGAGTCAATATAATAAAAGTGACAATTTTATTTAAATTAATCTGTTTATTCAATCCCATACCAATAAAAATTATTTTATAAGAGCTAGAAAAAATAACAAAATTCATTTGAAAGAACAAAGGTTTAAGGATATCAAGGAGATTGATGAAAAAATGCAAAAGCCATACCAGATCTCAAACTGTATTATAAAGGAGTAATTATCAAACCAGTCTGGTATTGATTAGGAAATAGGGTTATGATATACCCAAAGATCTAAGCTATTGGAACAAAAATTCATTATTTGACAAAAACTGCTGGGAAAACTGGAAAACAGAAACTAGGTATAGACCAACATCTCATATAAGGTCAAAGTGGGTACATGATTTACACTTGAAGGGTGGTTCCATTAAAAATAAGAGAGCATGGAATAGTTTATTTGTCAGATTTATGGATAGGGGAAGTATTTAGAATCAAAGAAAATTTAGAGAGTGTTAGAAAATGTAAAACAGATAATTTTGATTATGTAAAATTAAAATGTTTTTGCCCAAACAAAACTAATGCCACCAAAATTATAACAAAAGCAGAAAACTGGGAAATTTTTTTCCAATAAGTATTTCTAATAAAGGTGTCCATTTATCAAATATTTTGAGTTAAATGTATAAAAATTCAAGTCATTCCCCAATGCATAAATGATCAAAGAATAGTAACAAGGAGTTTTCAAAGATAGTCAAAGCTATCTAGAGTCAAATGAAAAAATGCTCTAAATCACTACTAATTAGAGAAATGCAAATTTAAAAACTCTGAGGTACCATATCACAAACTAATATGACAAAAAAGTAAAGTGATCACTAATGGAGAGGATTTGGGAAAACTGGGACACTAATGCTTTTTTTTTTTGGCGGAGTTGTGAACTGATCTGACCATTCTGGAGAGTAATTTGGAACTATGCCCAAAGGACTATAAAACTGTGCATACCCTTTGATCCAGCAATACTACTGTTAGGTCTATATCCTAAAACTATCCAAAAAAAAGAGGAAAAGATTTATTTGTACAAAAATATACCACCACCTTAATGCTAAGAATTGGAAAATCAAAGGGATGTCCATCAATTGGGAAGCTGTGTTATGATTGTAATGAAATATTATTGTGCTATAAGAAATGACAAGGAGGATGATTTCAGGAAAACCTGGAAAGACCTTCATGAATTGATGCATAATGAAGTGAGCAGAATCAGGAGAACAATGTACACAGTAATAGTATTATTGTTTGATGAAGAACCAGGAATGGCTTAGATCTTCTCAGCAATACAATGATCCAAGACAATCCCAAAGCACTCATGATGAAGCCTACAATCCACAGAGAAAGAAGTGAGATTGTTTGAATATGGACAGAAGCTTGCTATTTTTCACTTTCTTTCACTTTTAAAAATTTTACTTGAGTCTTCTTTTACAAAATGATTAATATGAACCTGTTTACCTAATTATACATGCATAATCTATACCTTATTGCTTACCATCTCAGGGAGGAGGTAGGGAAGGGAGGGAAGGATGGAATTTGTAACTCAAAAATTTAAATTAAAATGTTGAAGAAACTAATATAATAGGAAAAAATCAATTAAAATATTTTGGGGGGATTTTGCAAGGCAATGGGGTTAAGTGACTTAGCCAAGGTCACATAGCCAAGGAATTATCAAGGGTGAGGTCGGATTCAAACTCAGGTCCTCCTGAATCCAAAGCTGGTGCTCTATCCACCCAGATGCTTCTAAAATATTTTTAAAATTTAAAAAAAATCTAAAAAACAGTTTTATAAGCCCAATGCAAGTCAACATTGCAATACAGTGATCAAGACAACTGTGTTTATCTTAGGGTAGAACAGTAGAGACATAGTAGCCAGAATGAGAGAGGTGATAGATCTGTGCTTTACTTTGAGGAGACCATGACCTGGAGATTTGATCAGTTAAAGCCAATGTACAGGAGGGGAACCAGGATGATAAGGAGTGGAGATCAAGTCACAAGAGTAGACGAAATTTATCTCACACTTTTGTTTTGGGTTTTTTTTTTTAGGTTTTTGCAAGGCAAATGGGGTTAAGTGGTTTGCCCAAGGCCACACGCTAAGTAATTATTGAGTGTCTGACATCGGATTTGAACCCAGGTACTCCTGACTCCAAGGCCGGTGCTTTATCCACTATGCCACCTAGCTGCCCCTATCTCACACTTTTAACTCCAATGAATGTACCCCCATGACTATGCCAAGTAAGAATACCTCTTTGATTCAGTCATAGAATCAACTTTATCTGACCCTATTGCTATATGTCTGTGAAACCTGGACAGTCTACTAGGACCATGTCAGGAAATTGAATGGCTTCCATTTAAATTGTCTTAGTAAGATTCTGAAGATCATTTAACAGGAGAAGATACCAGACACTGAGGTCTTTTCTTGAGCTAAACTGCATGATATTCCAACATTACTACAGAGAACGCAACTATCACGGGTTGGACATGGTGTTAGAATGCCAGATGTATGCTTGCCAAAAAGACTATTCTATGGAGAACTCACACAGGGGCAAATGTTCACAAGGGGGTCTAAGGAAGTGATACTGGGACACCCTGAAGGTCTTTCTTAAGAACTTCAGAATGGGGGCCAGCTAGGTGCTATAGTGGATGGAACACCGGCCTTGGAGTCAGTAGTTCCTGAGTTCAAATACAGCCTCAGACACCTAATAATTACCTAGCTGTATGACCTTGGGCTAGTCATTTAACTCCATTGGAATTGATTTGTCAGTAGGAGAGACACTTGCACAGGACTGTCCAGCATGGTGTACCCTCATCAATGAGGGGGCTGTGCTCTACGAGAAGGGCAGAATTGAAGCAGCTCAAAGGAAATGTGACATCCATAGGTTTACATTACCCACCCCAGGTGTTCACATGAGCTGCTTGTACACAACCTATGGTAGAACATTCCAAGCTTGGATTGGTCTGATCAGCCACAGTTGGACATTGCAATTTGCCCCTTACATAGTGATGTCATTTTGGTCTTCTTTGATGATGAAGGACAAGAACCAAGCAACCAGAATCAACCAGTTGATCAAAAGTAGGAACTAAATACAAACAATTACTAGATATATTTGATAGAGCAATCAATCAATCAGTCTCAACAAAGGTAGAAATGAGGTACAAGTTAAGTGAGAGAAGATGACATCACATTAGGAAAAGTTTTATAGTTGGCTGAAGAGATTCATTGAGACTTGGATAAAATAGCAAACTAATTTGGCTTTGGGAATTTCAATAGCAGGTTGATTTGAACATCCCACAAGCTTTCAAAGCAGTGTCACCGGGTCACAGGATCAGAGGTCAAGGACAAAATAGATGCTCCAAGGAACAGAAGGCCTTAGTATTCAACAAGGACTCACTGATCCTCGGAGCCCACCAGAGAGCTCTACATACCAAAGGACACCTCAGGAAGACTCCAGGAAAGGAAGAAAGAACGTCTAGAAGTCAGGATCTGTGTGCGACCCCTCTGCCATCCATACTCTCTTATCCATTTACATCTCCCTCTCAAACGATCACTGATCTGTGGTAGAGCCTTTTAAGCTCATATTAATCTGTTGAGCCACAGTCAGACATCCCATATATTGACCCCATTTTGAGCCTCTTCAACTATGAAGGACGACAACCAATCACCTTTTGGGAGGATGGGCCACAGAATATTGGGAAGATTTTTTGATACTATTCTTAAAATACCATGTTAATAATCATCTTTTTCTGAAGACTTAGCAACTCTTGTTAATGATTGTTAAAAGAGAACATTCTGGATGGGGGCTTATGAATCAAATCAGCAAGCATTTATTAGATACTTATGTGTTGGACATTGTGTTAATGACTGGGGAGATAGATAAAAGCAAAAAAGGAAAGAATGTCCATGCTTTCTAGAAGATTGTATAGTAATCAAGGAAGGCAATACATAAAAAGAGCCTGAAAGGAGGAAGAGACATTATACAGGGAGATGGAGGTGAAGCCTGAAAAGCCAGAGACCCAGTCAGGAAGGAGGATGGAATTTTTCAAAATGGAGGTTCTGAGAGGAATTGATTGCTAGGAGAAAGGGGCTACAGAGGGACAAATGTATTACAGACTGAGAAAACCACAGAGGATGATGGAAGTTCCAGAGTGAGAAGGCAGAAAAGACAGTATGGCAGATCGTGATAATACTAGAATGTTAGATGTCTTGGGGTGGGAGTCAACCACCTTAGCGGGCCCAACCTGTTAGTCCAATGAGCGTTGAGAAAATATCCTGGAGAGAATGCTGTAGATCCTTGTGGCGGGGCTGGAGGACCACTTGTCAGGAATGAGGGAGAAAGGATTCTTGTTCGTGTATAGAATGAATGAGAAGTCTCCAAGATTCCTTGCAATTCCAAGATTCTTCTATCCTATGATTCTAGGGTGGTGGAAGGGAAAGGCAATCTGGGCATCCATCCAATCTTTCAATCACCTGAGATCTCTTCATAATGGAGGTATAACCTGCCAATCAATTATCTTTGTGCTTAGCTAGTGATGAAAAAATCTGACCCTTGGCCACAATGCTAAAGATGAGGCATTCTAACTTTCATTGGCTGGTCCCCAGATCTTAGACTATGGGCCATGGTTTGGCCCACATGGGAGCATTTACAGCAGGACTTGCTAGGGCTTGTGAGTCATTGGCAAAGCCTTGAGAGCCAGGCCATATCTGGACTGTGATACCAGATTGGGGAAATATTGGAGCAGAGAAATTACAATAATTTTTTGAAAGATTTTTTTTTATTTTAAATTTTACAATTTCCCCCCCAATCTTACTTCCCTCCTCCCACCCCACCCCCCATCACCACAGAAGGTATTCTGTTGGTCTTTACATTGTTTCCATGGTCTACATTGATCCAAATTCAATGTGATGAGAGAGAAATCATATCCTTAAGAAAGAAAAATAAAGTAAGAGATATAGCAAAGTTACATAATAAGATAACTTTTTAAATTAAAGGTAATTCTTTCTCTGGATACAGAGGGTATTCTCCATCACACAGAGCCCAAAATTGTTCCTGATTGTTGCTCTGATGGAATGAGCAAGTCCATTAGGGTTGATCATCGCCCCCACATTGCTGTTAGGGTGGACAGTGTTTTTTCTTGTTCTGCTCATCTTGATCAGCATCAGTTCATGCAAATCCCTCCAGGCTTCCCTGAATTCCCAACCCTCCTTGTTTCATAGTTACATGTGTGAATGACCCCTACTCTTGCTAGTCATTTTTTTTCAGGGAAATTATTTGATTTCTGAGGGAAGGGGAATCTTACAGATAATTCCCTTTTCCTTTGCTATTGGTTGGTTGATTCTTGTCCTTCGTTATTGCAAAAGACCAAAATGACATCACTATGTTCGAGACAAATTAAAGTGTATTCGACTGTGGCTGATCAGACCAATACAAGCTCAGAATGCACTACCCCAGGTTGGGACATAAGCAGTGCATGTGAACATCTGGGGTGGGTCCTCTAAACTTACTATTGATACAGTTCCTTTCAGCTGCTTCCATTCTGCCTTCCTCACACGCCCCCTGAGTGATGAGGGCATGTCATACCGGGCAGTCCTGGGCCAGGGTCTCCCAAGCTATACAATCAATCCTAAAGTTCTTCAATGAGACCTTCAGGGGGTCTCGGTTTTGCTTCTTCTGACTCCCTTGTTAGCACTTGCCCTGGGGGAGTTCTCCAAAGAATAGTCTTTTTGGCAAGTGTACCTCTGGCATTCTAACAATGTGTCCAGCCCGTTGTAGTAGCACTCTCTATAGTAATGGTGGAATGCTAGGCATTACCATCAAAAAAGGCAGATGTCTGTCTCCACACAATATTTCCTCACCTGGGCAGCTAGGTGGTGCAGTGGACCAAGCACTAGCCCTGGAATCCAGAAGACCTGAGTTCAAATTTGACCTCAAATAATAATTACTTAGCTGTGTAACCTTCCTCACCTCTGGTCAGCTGCAAATTTTCACCAATCCTTGAAGCATTTGCTTTACTTTTAAAACCTTCACACCTGAAGTTGACTTTTCCCCTTAAGACTTGAGACTTGATCTTTCACATGTCTGACTGACCCTTTATTCATTCCTGTTCCCGGTTCCAGTCCTTAGCTGCCAAGAGCTCCACACGATGACATGTAGACATTGAACCATCTTCCATGAAGGGCCACAGACTTTCACAGAATCTCCCAGACCCTGATTCAGAATGGACCCAGCAGCCATTAGGTCTGGTCCCAGACTGAGCCTGCATCCTCTCTGCATCAGCCCCCACAAGTGGACAGTCTCCCTGGACTCAAAGTCTCCAATGCAATGATTCACTCCTGAGCTCACTAGCTCATGTCCCTTCCTACTTTGGGATAGCTCAGCGTGAAGGCCTTGACATAGAGTCTATATTGGTCTCTCTGCAGCTCTCCCTTCCCCCATTACTCTTCATCCTGCCCTCATGGGAAGATGGGAGCAAAGACATTTCACTGGATCTCATTACCTGCATGGGACGGTGCCAGAGATCACAGGGGGCTCACCTCTTCTTTGACTTCTGGATCCCAGAATTGTCTACTTACTTATCCATCAGTATAAAGGTTGCTCCCCAATCTTGTTGGTTTATCATGTGGTTGCCATCCTACCTCCCTAAGCAGGGAATCTAGGTGGTAAAATCAATGAACTCACTCTTCTTTCCATTCCTCCCATATAAATCACTTATCACACCAACTGAGGGGGCAGCTGGCAATTAGGTAAGCCAAGAGAGGCAGCCACAGAGCTGCATTTCTAGGTGATGTGTGGTCTAGTATCCTGGGAAGGAATGGGGGAAGGGAAGAATGAAGAGAGCCCTGGGATCGCAAATGGGACCTTGGCAGCTCATCCCCACTCTGTCACAAACTATCTTTGGGCAAGTCAATGAAACCTTCAGGACCTCAGTTTTCCTAACTGTAAGGGAGCATATGAATATTGGCCCTGTCCTGCTCTCAATTCATGAATCTGCATCTTACTACTGACTGGTTACTGTGCCAACAGAGATCTGCCCTCAAGGAGCTTCTACTGGAAGAGATATCCTGACTATATAGATAAGTAGAATCAAGGCCCCTTAAGGGAGAGAAGACACTAACTATGGGAAGAATCAGGAAAAGATTCCGTTAGAGGTGGCAGCAAAGAAAGGTGGAGATGGTCAGACAGACAGAGAAAGAGAGAGGCAGAGATAGACAGAGATGAGACAGAGAGAGACAGACACAGAGGCAGAGACACAAAGACAGAGTTCCAAACAGAGACATAGACAGACAGAGAAAGGTTACCCCTCCTTGAACACTCCTACACTGCATAGGAATAAAAGACAAAGATGGAATCCTCAGTTCAAGGAACAGTCACTAGTTCAAGGTGGTTGAAACAGAGTATATGAAGGGAAGTAATATGAGATAATTCTGGAATTCAGATTTTGCAGGACCTTAAATTCCAGGCTGATGAGTCTGTATTTTATCCCAGAGGTAACAGCGAACCACCAAGAGACTGGATTGTGGAGTGACTTTGTCCAATATGGTTTAGGAAAGTTCATTTGGCAGTTGTGTGGAAGCTATGATGTTCCATAATTTTCTTCTCCAGAAATATTTTTAACAATGTATAGCTTTCCAAGGTTGTCACATGACTATAAATCGTGGAACACTAGAGGCCCCGAAGAATTAAAATAACAAGTCCTCAAACTGGCAATGGAGAGGCATAGACTGGTACCTGCCAAAGGGTGACTTATTGGAAAAGGAAGTGGTCCAGCAAAGGACAATGGCCAGATAGCTCATGTGTGGCATTAGTGTCCATTAGTTCTCTATAGAAGATCTAACTGGAAGCCCCCCAGTACATAGGGTGGACTGTGTGAAGAAGGCATAAAGGAAAACATTACTAGGGGAATAGGATAGGTTGTGACGTGCCCCAGCAAAAGGTGTACCTAAGACCACGGATTCATCAAATTAATAAGGAAGCTGTGAGAAGGATGTAGAGGAGAGAAATAAGAGAATACGTGGATATGAGGAATATATCAAGAATCTTGTCTTAGTCACAATGTAACCTGTCTTGAGCTCAATAGAAAAATCTAGGAGGTTGACTGAGGTCCATAACTAGTAGGTATCAAAGTTGGCATCTGAACTCATGTCTTCCTGGCTCCAGGCCCAGCACTTGATTCATTATACCACAATATATCTATGAGATAATAATATTGTAGTTAATTTTACACTCCATTCTACAAAGATGGAGAAACTGAACTTCCACCATGAGGCCTCCTTCTTTGTAGGGGTCAGAGGTGAGATTCAAGCCTCAGCTCCTCCTGACATTCGAAGCACTTGAAGCTCGGCAGCAATTGCATTAATTTATTCACTACACCAAAAAGGTGAATGTAAGAACTTAAAAGTAGGGACAACTAGGTGGTGCAGTAGATAGAGCACCGGCCTTGGAGTCAGGAGTACCTGAATTCAAATCTGGTCTCAAACATTTAATAATGACCTAGCTGTATGACCTTGGGCAAGTCACTTAACCCCATTGCTTTGAAAGAAACAAAAACAAAACAAAAAGAACCAAAAGAATGATTTTAACATCAAGTACCTGGCAGTCACATGGACCATGATCTCCTCAGTAGGACCCTCCTGCTCATCCAGTAGGATTCTATGGCTCCCTCCAGCTTTCCACCACTGACCTGATGATTCTCCATAGGGCTTCAAGTCAGTCACCAGGATGTCACCCCTCTGGTCATTCAATCGCTGCCATTACAAGTAAGATGCATCCTTATACTCAGCTGCATGGAAGTGAGAGTTGGAAGGAACCCCAGACGTTACCAACTCTACCTACTTCATTTTATGGATAGGAAATTGAGGTGTAATAAGAGGCAGAGACAGATAGTAGCACCACATTTATCACCTTCCCATGATCTCTGTCCCCCTTTTCCAGGCACAAGACCTGGATGTGAATGCTTTCACTGCCATTTGGCCTTGATGTGATCCCTGAACAGTGGAAAGAACAGTGACTTCAAATCCTGCCTCTGACCCTTACTGGCTGTGTGACCTTAGACAAGTCATAGCTTCTCTGTAATTCAGTTTTTCTCATCTGTAAAATAGTTTGGACTAGATGGCCACTGAAATTCCTTCCAGCTCAAAATTTCCGACCCTGTGAATTTCTCTGGATGTCTGTTTATTCATGTCATAGGAGGTTGCTGGACCAGATCCGTCCAAAATCCTCTCCTAGATCAAAATGTTATGACCATGACTGATGGTTGAAGAAGCCTGGAAGGTGAAATCAGACCCAGGACCTCTTCTCCTGGAGCATAGTCTAAGGTGGAAGAGAAGTTCATAGATACCAATAGTTGGTTCTTTGAAAATGACCCCAAAGAAATAAGAGGCACCATCTTGAGCTCTACGGAGAAGCCCTTTCTAGACCTAATTGTGGACAGTGCACCCCCTGAGAAGATGGGCTTGTAGATGGAAGCCCTGCAGAAAGGGAGATCCACTCCAATGGAGATCCAAGGCATTCCCTTACTTCATATCATACTTCTTTTTTTTAAATTAATTTTTATTAAAGATATTGAGTTTTACAATTTTCCCCCTAATCTTGCTTCCCTCCCCCCCCCAGAAAGCACTCTGTCAGTCTTTACTTTGTTTCCATGTTGTACCTTGATCCAAATTGGGTGTGAAGAGAGAGAAATCATATCCTTAAAGAAGAGAAGTCTAAGACGTAACAAGATCAGACAATAAGATATGTTTTTTTTCTAAATTAAAGGGAATAGTCCTTGCACTTTGTTCAAACTCCACAGCTCCTTATCTGGATACAGATGGCACTCTCCTTTGCAGACAGCCCAAAATTGTTCCTGATTGTTGTACTGATGGAATGAGCGAGTCCTTCAAGGTTGATCATCACTCCCAGGTTACTGTTAGGGTATACACATATCATACTTCTAGCTAGCGATATTTCCAATGTGTTTTTTTCTTCTTGGAATAGAGGCAGTTGGGTTGAAATCAAGATAG
Organism: Macrotis lagotis; assembly: GCF_037893015.1. Classification (NCBI taxonomy): domain Eukaryota; kingdom Metazoa; phylum Chordata; class Mammalia; order Peramelemorphia; family Peramelidae; genus Macrotis; species Macrotis lagotis. The sequence goes on from NC_133660.1 coordinate 280,032,621, forward strand.
TTTCCACTGGAGAACACCCGCGTTTCTCCTTCTTCACCCACTGGAATGCCCTCTGAACACTTCAAACACTGACCACTTCATATCTACCATCCACAGTGACCAGCACAGGCCTTTGATGTGACTTTTCCCACGCCATGTGTTTATTCTGTGGACTAGGAAAAAACCTCCTCTCTCTCTAATTAAGGGACCCAGGACTGTTTCTTTTGAAGAAATATGTTTTAGTTCATACAATCACTTTTTCTTTTTAGGGAAAATGTTTGGGTCTGGCTGCAGGAAGAAAACCCGGTGGAATTCTAAGGGCAAAGACAAACACATCTGGATGTCAGCCGCAACGCCTTGGGTTGGCTCCCCCAGTCACAGAAGGAGTGTGGGTCTGGGCTAGTTGGGCCCCAGGGAGCACCAGTCCATCCCTTGCTCTGCCACCCTCAAAGTCCACTAGAATCAGACTTAGGCAGCATCTGCAGTGCCAGGGGTCTTTTGGGTAGCTGGGGTTTCCTTGGCCTCCCACCCCTTCATCTTCCTGTCCCAAAGTGCTGAGGCTCCTCAATGTCTCCAGGAGTAAGTTGTGAATAGGTCCTGGTTCCCTGGGAGGAGTCACCCTCCAGCCTCAAAGTACAATTAGCTAGAGGGAAAACCTGGGGAGCTGCCCCATGGAAATGAAATGTATAGGGTGTTGAATGGTATTTGCTCTTCCTCAATAGTAGAGAAATAACCAAATTTTATAGCCATTTACAAGGATATTGAGTCCAATAGGAAATAACCTATTATTTTTCCTTCATCCCTGTCCCGCCCTGTCTGATTTTGGAGCTATGTGAGGCCTCCCCAGGAGAGACTTCTTCATTTCTTGGGGTCTCTGTCTCCCCACCCCAGGGTATTATATCCCTAGATCCCTCCTTTTCCTCCCTCTGAACTGGTCTAAAGAAGTTTATCTGAAAGTCTATATTTTGGGGACTGTCTCTAGACTCCCTTACTGGGAGGTGTGTGGCTATCTGAACCGGCTCTTCCAGCAGACCTGGTGCTCCTTGCCCTCTTGCTCCGCTTTCCCCAGGCACTCTTCCATTATCAGTTCTGCTGAGGTCCATTCCACTGGACTTCTGAAGGAAGAACTGGGAAAATTCTGCCATTATTCCCTTGAGACTGAGCAGGATGCAAACCACAAGCTATGGTTGACTGTGACATGAAGCCACTGACCCCAGCCCTAGGGGGAGGTTTGAAGTGGGCTGCTGATCTATACCAGAGCCATCTGCTATTGAATTGCCTTTCTTCTTTTCTTCTCAGGGGCCTGAGTTAGATGGCTACATCCCATCATCTTGAGGAACAAGATGGATGAGTAGTTTGGCCTCTTGTGATTATGAGAACGTCATCTGACTGACCCTTTGATATGGACTGTGGGTCTGGTTTCAGCCACTGATCCATTCATCACATCCTCCTAGGAAGATGAGATGAACCACACAACAGATACACACACACACACACACACACACACACACACACACAGCCATGTATCCCTTTCTGGGCATGACAAAAATTCCTCATGTTGACTTGATGCCATTCCCTGGACATCTTCAGGTTCCTGTTCCTCTGATGACATGGTCTTCTCAAGCTATTCTAAAGACAGAATCTATTTTAATTTACTTGGTCATACACCAACTGACACACAGTAGGTGCTTACTTAATGATAGTATACAGATTCATTGAGTGATTGACTAATTTATATAATTAGGTGGGTAGAGGTCTTCCCTCCACTAGTGCAAATTGCCTTTTTATAGCTCAGTGGTAAGTATGGTCAAAATGATTCAATCTTTGGAGCCAATATGGTGAGAAACTTTGCTGTGGGTTTGATCTGATGTTTGGAAGGAGGAGAGAGAGAGCTGCTATGAAGGATGAGTGTCCTGGTGGAAAGAGTCTTGGCCCCTGTTCCCCTTCTCCTCTGATCTCCCCTTTCTTTAATGAGATGACCTCAGAAATCTAGAAGCTCTGATCTTCCCATCGATCTGGGGAGTTGACCTAAAAAGTATGCTTCAACTGGCCAGTATAGACAACCAATCCATTTCAACCCTCCATTTCCCTCTCTGTAAAAAAGAGGGAGTTGAATTCGATAAGTTGTTTACTTCTGTGAGTGAATCTGTGATCCTGTCATCTCCTGAATTGGTCTCAGAAGTGAATCTGTTCTCTTGACCACATGGGACTCAGTGAGAGACCAAAATGAACATTGGAGCAAGAACCTGCCCTCGTTGTAGGGTTGAAACAGGGGGTGACTCTGGTGTGCTTTGGCAGGACCACAGGATGCCCTCCCCCAAGAGGAGCTTTATGGGGCTTTATAGGAAGCTGGGATGAAGACAGATGATTGTCCATGAAAAGGCATATGCATGGAGGCAGGCATGGCCACAGCTGGTCTTTAGGCCAGTTTGACTGGAAGGTTGGTGATAAGATAATCTAGGAAGGTGGGGAGGCCATAGATAGGGAGGGGGTGGGGTCAGAGTTTAGAGGAGGATCTAGAATTTTTGCCTAGATTCAGGAGGAAGCCCCAGGAAGTTCTGGGAGGAGATGTGGGTTTGAGAAGCCTTAGTGTGCAGCTCTGGGGAGGATGGCCTGGAGAAGAGAGAAGCCAGATATCACTCCACTGGAGTCTCATCTCAACAAACAGGTTGGGAGCAGCTGCCTCCAGGGAGGTCCTGGCTTGTCCAGGTCCCAGAGCCTGGCTTGGGCTGATGTGGGTCCAGAGTTCAGAGGAGGAGACTTCTGGGAGACCAAATGGTGGGATAGTTTCCTAGGGTCTCCCATACAGCCTTCTGGCCCCCTAAAGTCCATGCATGCAGCCCTCCAGATCCTCAAAGTTAATACATGCAGCCCCCAGGCCCCTAAAGTCCATACATGCAGCCTCCTAGTCCTCCAGGCCCTCCATCCAGCCTCACCTCCTCTCTAATCTGTGCTGGCTGCTTTGGAGGGAAGGCATCACAGCCTCCCTCAGAGACCATCTCCATCCTCCGAGCCTGTCCTCAGAGACCCTGACGTTCGCCTTGTACGTTACTCCACAGGCCGGGCCGGCCGGCAGACCGCATGAAGCCACCCCCCCAGCTGGCTTTGTGCTGGCTCTGCTGACCCCCTCCCGCCACAATGGCCCAAGAGCCTGGGTGGCTCTCTGGGATCACACTTGAAAGGCCTTTGGCTGAGGCTGCCTTTTAAGAAGGGGGACAATTGGCAAGAGGCCTGTCGCTATTCAGCCAGAACAGGCTGTGAAAATGCCCCGAGTCAGTTTCAGGGGTGGGCGCCGGGCAGAACAAGGCCGGCCTGAGCCCTGAATGGCTGCTGCTAGGAGACCGGGGCCCAGGCATCCCCCAAGAGCGGCCCCGGGACCGCCAGCCATCGGCTCACCCTGGCCCCCGGGAGGGGCCGAAAACCAGGGAGGAACATGAGAAGGCCCAAGAAATGCCAGACAGAGACAGAGACAGAGAGAGAAAGGAGAGAGAGAGAGAGAGAGAGAGAGGAGACAGAGACAGAGATAGATAGAGATGGGGGGCGAGAGAGAGACAGAGAGACAGAGAGAGAGACAGAGAGACAGAGACAGAGACAGAGACAGAGACAGAGACAGAGACAGAGACAGAGAGAATGAGAGAGAAAAACGGAGACGGAGACAGGCAGAGAGAGCCAGAGAGAGAGATTGCCCCCCCCATCTGAGGAGCACAGGCACTTGCACACAGATACACATGCAACACGCACATACAAACACACACATAAGCACAGGGTGTGCCCACCCAGCACAATACACTGTGCCCACACCTACTGTTAACATACATACATCCCCACACACATGCATGCTCACACAACCCCAGCCCAGACTGGGCCCTGCCTCAGAGGCTCATCCATCCTTCCCCTCCTCTTGCTCCTCCCCAGGTCTGGTCTGGGGTCTGGCGTCATCCCCAGGATGCCTGGGGCCTGACCCTCCTTTCCCCATCACCAGTACCATTTTCCTGCCAGCTTTCCCATCTCCCTGGGTCAGAGATGGTGGCAACTGCTCTCAAATGATCCTGGAGGTCTGAGGTCCTGATTCTGAAATCAGGGTCTCTCATTGTGCCTCTAGTTCTCTTTGGACCTGGCATTGTTTCTAAACTCTGGCTGGGCTAGCCCAAGGGCTCTAGCCTGGCAATTGGGGGTTCAGGCTTCAATCTTTGTGACCTTGGAGGAACAACCCAGGGAACTCAATATGCAGTCAGAGAAACTGGGCTTAAATTGAGCACCCCTTTTCCTGCTGTATGGTCTTGGCCTCTCTGTGCCTTAGTTTCTCCATATATGAATTGAGAAGGTTAGTTAGGTGACATCTTCACTTCCAGTTGTAGAGCAGAGCCTTTGAAGGGTCATGTGTATCTCAAAGCTTCCGTTTCCTCCTCTGTAAGATGGTGACAGTGACCCCCCCCCCCCCAAACTCTCCTACCCATCTCACAAAGTTGGTATGAGAATGGCTACAAAGCAGGCTCAGAGTGATCCAGAGAGGCTGAGAGTCTAGAATCCAGAGCCCAACCACCCACTCCACCCCAGTGTATCTGTCTTGAGAGGGAACACAGTAGCCAACCCCTTCGTTTTTATAGATTGGGATGTTTCCTTAGAGAGCCCTGCCATAGACAAGGTGAAGAACCTTTGGTTTGAGAGAAAAGAGGAGGCATCTTTGCTTCTAGAGAAGCTAAAATAGTGGTGGGATGAAGTGGAAAAGAGTGGACACTGATCCTGTTTGGATGTCCCCAGCAAGAGAGTCACACCAATAGCCTACCTCTTTCTATCAGTAAGAGTCTATAAGGAAAGAGGCAAAAATTTTGTACACATAGGAGACCCCCGAGACCGACTCAACCTTCCATCAGCTACTCATCTATTACCCTTGGAACTGATGTCTACTCACACGTCACCCAAGTGGAACAGATGGGTGGGATGGATTACAAATAAGGACTGACATACTCCTTCAGTTCCACAGTCCTACACATGCGTGCACATACACATACATACATGATCCACATCATACAAGGAGAATAATCTCTGCCCAGAAATTTTTGAGGATTGGGTGAGATCATGGCCATACGTGCAATCCAACCAGTCTGATCCATAAGTATCAATATGTTGGACATTTTGGCCAACATTGGAATTATGAATTTGGAAACAAATAAAACATTTCCATTTTTTCAAGGAGATTTCATTTCATATCTACAAGAGGGTGCCATTCAGCTATTTAGATGACACGTGAATTGTAATTAATGATGCTAACACTCTCTTCCAACACACTCAATACTCTTAATTTGGTGGACACTAGAGGGCAGAGAGGAGGGGATTCCAATTGAATTGGTCCATGGTAAATGACCTCAAGAGCTGCTGGGGTTGAAGAATTTGTCATACGACAGCTAAGCTGTGGATGTTCATGGAACATCTCATAAGGATCTCTAAGCAGAGAGGTCATGGAACACTTAATATGCCATCTGCCTTTGGGCTTATAGTTCAACTCATCCAAGTGTTGTGGTCCCTGACAGAAGCTGATCTCCACTTCTCAGACTGGCTTCCAAACTCAGAGTTACCTCCAGGACCCCATGATATCAATATTCACAAGGGCTTAATTTCCCCCATATGAAAAGTGATTTCTAATATATTCCCCAGGGAAACAAGGGTGAACAGCAAAACAAACCAACAGATCCTGCCCTCGAGGAATTTAAATTCTAAGGAGGCAGGGTACCAAAGACTATTCTCTATTTCTGTCTAGAGCACCACCATGCTATCAGTTACCAAGGTTTTCCAGGCTCATCATCTTTGACTCATTCCTTTCTCTCACTCCACATATCAAATCAGTTACCAAGTCCCACTAACTATACTGCCATCCCATCTTTGACATTTGCTCCCTTCTCTTCACCACATGATCTCTAATTAAAGACCTCAACACCTCTCAAGACAATCTAAATGGTTTTCCATGGTTTTCAATCTATGTAACTGATGAATCAACTCTCCCACTCTTAAAGCTCCTGTGGTTCCCGTTGACTCTTGGATTAAGATACAAGCATTTCTTTTTGATTTTTAAATGCTTTCACAAAAATGGCTTCAAACTATTTTTTTCAGGATACTTAACACATTACTTCTCATTCATTTCCATTCCTTATTTCCCCGAAATGATTTGGAAAACATGTTGCAGTTACTTATCAGTTTTGCTTTGGTCCAATAGAGTGTAAACTCTTTGAGGGCAGATATCATTTCATGAGCATTTTTAGTTTTCCATTCTAAGAGAATGTCTAGCACATAGTAGGTGCTTCAAGAACGTTTGTTGAAGCAAATTGAATTTTCTTTCCATTGAATGATCTTGCCCATTTGATAAAAATTACAGGTTGACAAAGAATAGTTAAATTCCAACAATGGCTTTTAATCAGTCAGCAAGCATTTATTAAGTGCCTTCTGTGTACTGTGCTAAGAACTGAGATTTCAAAGAAGGCAAAAAGTGCTCTCCAGAAGCTCATAACCTCCTGGCCTATTCTTTTCGAATAATACCATTTTCAGGACAGCTAGGTGGCACAGTAACTAGAGTACCAACCTTGGAGTCAGGAGGGTCTGAGTTCAAATTTGACCTCAGACACTTATTAACTGTGTGACCCTAAGCAAGTTGCTTAATAATAATTGCCTCCAAAAATAAGAGTAATGCCATTTTTCTAAAACATATGCAGCACCAGAACATATTTCATAGCATCTAAACACTTTTTACTCTCATTATTTCATTCTATTCCCCCCCAATAACCCTTTTAGGTAGGTAGACCAAAGCCTACCATGTCTATCTGGTGGCTGAAGAGAATGAACCCAGAGAAGGGATGTGACAGTACACTGTTCTTTTTTTTAAGGTTTTTTCAAGGCAATGGGGTTAAGTGGCTTGCCCAAGGTCACACAGCTAGGTAATTATGAGGTGTCTGAGGCCAGATTTGAACTCAGGTACTCCTGACTCCAGGGCCAGTGCTCTATCCACTGCACCACCTAGCCACCCCTACATTGATTGTTCTTATTAGAACTCATCTGTATGCATTTATCACAATTTAAGAAAGATGTGAATGGGTTGCCGAGCATCTGTAGGAAGAAATAAGTAAGACATAGAAGAGACTCAAGTCCATGAGAAGAAGAGAAAATGTCTTCAGGTTGAACTGGAGGTAGGAGCACAGTAGTTATCTTCAGTTTCCTGAAGGATTATCAGAATAGGATTTGTTCTGCTTGGCTTTAGAGGCCAAGAGCAGGACTGACAATTGAGTGAAAATTATGAAGGAGCAATAGTGGAGAAAAGACCCTTTTTAATAATGAGAGATCTGCCCAAAGGGCACTAAAACTAGACTTTGATCCAACAATACCACTACTAGCTCTATATTCCAAAGATCATAAAAAAGGGGGAAAGACCCACATATACAAAAATATTTATAGCAACTCTTTTTGTAGTGGCAAAGAATTGGAAATTGAGGGGATGTTCATTTACTGGGGAATGGCTGAACAAAGTGAGGCCAGACTTCAAAAAAGCCTGGAAAGACTTGAATGAACTGATGCTGAGTGAAGTGAGCAGCACCGGGATAACATTGTATATGTTAACAGCAACTTGTGAGACAGTCAACCATGATGGTCTCAGCTCTCTCCTCAGCAGTACAATGATCAAAGACAATCCTGAAAGACTTGTTATAGATAATGCCATCCACATCCAAAGAAAAAACTATGGAGTCTGAATGCAGAGTAGAGTATATTATAGTCACTTTAAAAATTTTCTTTATGTTTTTTTCTTTCTTTCTCATGTTTTCCTCCCTTAGTTCTAATTCTTCTTTCACAGCATGACCACTGTAGAAATACACTAAATACAAATGTACGTGAACTATCTCAACACCTTCTATTTCCCTTGTAATGGAGACTGGAGAATGTATTGTCCAGGGGAGTCTCACAGAGGTCGAAAATGTCACCTTTCTTTTCTTTTTTTCCCCCAAGGCAATTGGGTTCAAGTGACTGAACTAAGGTCACACAGCTAGTAAGTCTCAAGTGTCTGAGATAGAATTTGAACTTAGGTCCTCTTGACTCCAGGACTGCTGCTCTATCTCTCATACCACCTAGCTTCCCCCTATAGATAGAGCATTGGTCCTGGAGTCAGGAGGATCCAAGTTCAAATGTAACCTCAGACATTTGACACTTACTAGCTGTGTGATCTTGGACAAGTCACTTCACCCTGATTGCCTTGCATCCAGGGCCATCTCCAGTTGTTCTGACCTATAGGCCACTGAACTCAGATGACTCTGGAGGAGAAAGTGAGGCTGGTGACTTAGCACAGACTGTCCCCCCCCCCCCCCCATGCAAATCCAATTCACTTGCTTGTCATGGCAGCACCTCCCTGATATCATGGGCTTCTTGAAGAAAGAAGGACAAATTTTATCATCACATGTACAACCTATATCAGATTGTCACTGCCCTGGGGAGAGAGGAGGAAGGTGAGGATAGCAGAAAAATGTGGAACTCAAAAGCTTGCAAAAGAATGAATGTTGAAAATTATCTTTGCATAAATGAGAAATCCCCCAAAGTGAAATGAAGTATCATGTAATATGGTGACTATGTTTGAACTCAAATTCCTTAGAAAACTAACATGGGGGTGGCTAGGTGGTGCAGTGGATAGAGCACCAGCCCTGGAGTCAGGAGGACCCGAGTTCAAATTCAGCCTCAGACACTTCATGATAACCTAGCTGTGTGGCCTTGGGCAAGCCACTTAACCCCATTGCCTAGCAAAAACCTAAAATAAAAAAAAAGAAAACTAATAAAGGATAGATGACCACTTGTTCAGGATATTAAAAGGGGGAATCCTTTGCCAGTTGTAGAACCATCCCAGGGTTCATTGTACTAAAATATTAGGCCCTCAGAAATCATTGAGTAGTGCTAACTTGAGGGGTTGAGGTTTTTAAGACAATTCATCATGAGCCCCCATCCATTGTGCACCCAATATCAGTCAATATAAACTGAGGCCAATTATCAAAAAAGATTAACTGAGAAGATATTTATTATAAAACTGAAAATTACAAAATATCCTCTGAACCCAGGTGTAGATCCCCTCTTTGTACATCTATGATCTATGAGGAGCATGGACTCAAATTTAAAGTACAGCCAGAAGGAGTCCCATATATACATACATATATATATATATATATTTATGTATACATATATAAATATATGTATATATATATGTGTGTGTGTGTGTGTGTGTGTGTGTGTGTGTGTGTGTGCCCAATGGTACCTTGTAATTCTGGCACTGGGAGTCCTTTTCTACCATTCTATAGTATTTACCAAGTATGCTTTGGTAAGACGGGGTCAGAGAAGCATTCAGGTTTGGAAGATTAGGGTTGGTGGGTCAGAAAGGATTCATTAAGTACTTATCTAGTAGGCACTGTGCTAAACATATAAAGAAACTAAAAACCCTCCCTTCCTTCAAGGATCCTGATCAAATTCATTAGTGTCTAAGATGTCAGATGAGTCCCCCTTTGGGGGGACATTGCATCTTGGTCAATAGTACTAAGGGGGGGTCAAGGAGATGACTCAGATGCTTCATCTGCTCTTGCCTGAATTCATTTGCTACTGCTCTTTGGACATATCTTCTGGCTTTGATGAAGCTCTCAGAATAATCACTAAGGAAACAGAGGTACCATGACAGTTTAATGGGAGTGGAGGGGAGAAGTGGCCAGCTTCTCCACATTCCCCAGAAGCTCACAGAAATCCTCCTCACTTTAAAACTGTCAGAGAAGAATCTGGAAGATCAACCACTTGAGGCTTTGGTGTGCACACTAAGATCCAGGGTAGTAACTCATTAGTCTTTCTGGTTTCTCAGCTAATAAGAAGGATTTTGGGGGGTTACATTATAGGAATCCCCAAGTCATGGTGGCATCCTTATATTTTAGAGCTATGGCTTTGATGACCACTAAAGTTCTGCTATTTTGATTTTGTGGATGGCATTTGTCCTAACCCATGTAGCAATGAAGTGGCGAAGCTGGAATTGAAATGCTATTCCTTTGATGACAAAGTCAGTACTCTGTCTGTGATGTAGCCATTGAATCTTCATTTCCATATATATGTGTGTGCTCTGCCTATTTAATGGCTAGCCTAAGGTGAAGTACAATTTTGGGAACCAAACCATAAAAATTATTTTTATCACTTTTGCCTTTTTAATGACATCTCCCAAAGGAGAAACCCCATATGGAAGGACTTGGCCAAGCACAGACCACCATAAAATTGTGCGGTGTTTTTAGACAAGAATTTAGACCTACCTTGTGGTACAATAGATGCTACAAAGATTTGATGTATGCCAGTGGTGTGACCCTAGGAAATTCATTTTAATCTTTCTGAACCTGTTTCCTCATGTGTAAAATGGGAATCACAATGCCTACAGCATTGATCTCATGGAGTTAGTGTTTAAAAAAATGGACATATATGTATTATTATTAAACACATATGCACCAGTGGTATAGCATCCAAATTCCTAGAGGAAAAGCTGAGTGAATTACAAGGAGACATGGACAGCAAAACTTTAATAATGGGGGACTTCAACCTCCCCTCTCAGAACTAGATAAATTTAACCACAAAATAAACAAGAAGGAGTTAAGAAGGTGAATGAAATCTTAGAAAATTTAGATATGAAAGACTGCTGGAGAAAACTTAATGGGGATAGAAAAGAACATACCTTTTACTCTGAAGTACATGGCACCTATACTAAAGTGGACCATGTTTTAGGACATAAAAACCTTACAATCAAATGCAGAAAGACAGAAATAATAAATGCATACTTCTCAGATTATGATGCAATAAAAATTACATGTAATAAAGTGTCATGGAAAGATAAACCAAAAATTAATTGGAAACTAAATAACTTAATTTTAAAGAATGAGTGGGGGGGCAGCTAGATGGCACAGTGAGGGGTAGCTCAGTGACACAGTAGAGTACTAGCTCTGGAGTCAGGAGGATCTAAATTCAAATCCAGCCTCAGACACTTAATAATTAACCTAGCTGTGTGACCCTGGACAAGTCACTTAACTCCATTGTCTTAAATAAATAATTTTAAAAAAAGAATGAGTGGATCAAAGAGTAAATCATAGAAATAATACTTTCACCAAAGACAATGATAACAGTGAGGGATCATACCAAAATGTATACAACCAAAACAGTTTTGAGGGGAAGTTTTATATCTCTAAATGCTTATATGAATAAAATGGAGAAAAAGAAGATCAATGAATTGGGCATGCACCTAAAAAAGCTAGAAAAAGGACAAATTAAAAATCCCCAATTAAATGCTAAATTAGAAATTCTGAAAAATCAAAGGCAAGATTAATAAAATAGAAAGTAAGGAAACTATTGAACTAATAAAACTGAGTTGATTTATGAATAAAATAATAAAATAGATTTTAAAAAAGATGCATAGATATAAAGTATTTTCTTTAAACATTCAAGGGTTATAAAAACATCAATTACTTCTAATATTAGTATTGTTATTTATGCTTATACCCATAGACTCCTGGATCTTATAGGAACCTCAGAGATCATCCCTCTTTCTTTGAAGCCTAGAGAGGGTAAAGGATTTGCTCAAGATTGCACCTAGGAAATGATTCAGAAATAACCCACCTGATCCTCTGACTGCTGTTAAATGATCACCTAGGTCATTTAATAGACTCCAAGCTCTCTACTCACTAATAATGACTAACAATTATAAAACACCTACTGTGGGCTAGTTATAATCATCATCTCATGTAATCCTCACAACAATCCTGGGAAGTAGATGCATTATTATTTTAATTTTACAAATGGGGAAATTGAAGTAAATAGGTGTGTATGTGTGTGTATGTGTGTGTTTTAATGTGACTTGTCTAGGGTCACACAGCTAGTAAATAACCGAGATCAGACTTAAACCCTGGTCTTTCTGACTCCAGGTCCAGCACACTCCACTTCACCATCTACTAATTCTATGAATCATAGTTTTTATCTTAAGAGTCCCCTCTCTCCTCCCCCCCCCCCTCCACCCAGAGCCTAACTCAGGTCCTAACATTCAGGTGACCAGTGCTGACTGAAGGAACTAGCACTTCTTCCAGGAAGCATCAAGATTTTGGTCCTAAGGGAAAGACCTCCTGTCTGAGTTGCTCCTCCCAGGGACAGATCCAGGTGAGGTCCTAACTGCCTTCAGGGGCCATGACTCAGATTCAGTTCTAACATGTAGCCCAACCCTGAAGGTATAATAGATAAATTCCTGTGTGAAAAATTCCCATCTGCCACCACCAAGACCATGGATACAGAGTCATGTTTAGCCAAAACAGAATGGAGCTGGCCCACAGTATGGGTGCTCCACATAGAACCCAATCAGACTGGCCCACCTTACTTTTTTTTTCTGATAAAGTTTGTGAGAATTTCAAAGATCTATGACCTATTCTCCTGTGATGCTGAACCATTAGTTAAAATCCTTCTCTAACATTGATATTCCAGCCCAAGGAAATTGGACTTTTCTTACTCTATACATTTTAAGAATCCTAGCTAGAAGGTGTAGTGGTTAGAGCACCAGGCTTAGAAACAGGAAGACCTGAGTTCAAATCCAGACTCAGACACTAGCTCTGTGACCTCAGGCAAGGCTCTTAATCTTGCTTGCCTCAGTTTGAAAGAAAAGAAAGAAGAAAGAAAGAAAGAAAGAAAGAAAGAAAGAAAGAAAGAAAGAGAAAGAAAAGAGAGAGAGGAAGGAAGGAAAGAAGGAAGGAAGGGAGGGAAGGAGAGAGGAAGGAAGGAAGGAAGGAAGGAAGGAAGGAAGGAAGGAAGGAAGGAAGGAAGGAAGGAAGGAAGGAAGGAAGGAAGGAAGGGAGAGGGAAAAAAGTTTTTCAGAATTCAAAGTGTTTTAAATCTCTGGCAGCTGCAGGAATGAATAGAAACCTAGGTTGGGGTTTGGGGAAAGGGGCACCTATTACTTCGTTTTGCTCTTTAGAGGATAGTGTTATACTGGTGTAAGCTGGATCTGGAGTCAGGAGGCTTAGGAATCTCTTGGTTCACACTTGTTAACTTGGTCAAGTTACTCCCTGTCTTGGAGCCTCAATTTTCCCAAACTCCCTTGACCCCCTGATTGGGGATCATATGCTTCTAAGGGTCCAGATTACCTACTCTTAGTTCTCCCCTTCAAAGGGGAACTGTCCCCCAGCACGTCAGAGTGGGACTCTGAGGGGTCACAAGTCACACAGTGTTCTAGAGCACTCCAATTTATGCAGCAAGCTCTGAGACAGATGTGGGTAGGTGGATGGGGGCCATAAAAAACCCACCCCCTGTCCTGAAAGGATTTACATTCTACAGGGGAGATAAAACACGTACACAAAGGAAAAAAAATAAGAGAAAATGGAGAAGGACAGAAGATGAAGAGTTGTGAGAGATGTTAGCAATTTTTCCCATAGAATATAAACACCTTGAGGACAGGGTCTTCTTCATTTTTGTTTTGCAAGTTTTGCCTAACATAGTGTAAACTCCAGAGTCAGAGTTTAGTTGATGCCCTTGAATTGACTCGATTGAATGATTTAAGTCCTGAGAGAATACCAGGATTATAAGAGGAAAAAATGAGGGAAAAAATTTTCCAGGAAGGGAAAACAAGCCAAGGGATAGAATTATGGGGGAGTCATGATGAGTTAAGCCTGACTTGAGTATCAAAGAGTGTGATGGAATAAAGGGAGCTGACTTCTTCATTCAAAAATACTCATTTCATAGAAAAGGAGAGACGAAAGAGAAATGAAATGACTTTCCCATCATCACATAATAAGTGCCATGATGCTTCCCAAGAGTCTCATGTTCCTCATGGTAGTGTTGGTGCAGGAAAAAGAGCTCTCAACCTCAAGAATTGGGTTTATTTACTATCTTGAAAAGCCACCCTACCTACTCTGTGCCTCAATTTCCCTGTATTCAGAATAAGAATAATTACATTTTCACTTTCCCTTGATGACCTTTGTGATGAGGAAGCTGCTTTTTGAAAATGTGGGCATTTCAGAAATGTACAAAAATGTGTTTTGGGATTTGTTTTTATTTTTTTGTTGTTGCTATTTTGATTCTTGCCATGAATTTCATCAATCTGGGGAACTCCTAGTATGGCAACTCCTTTTTACTGATGCAGATTGGCAGTTTGCCTATAATTTGTAGTCTGAGGCACTGTTATTATCGTTAGGGAAATGGACTTATATGGGGCAAGAAATTACGTGCACCATTGTTCCATTCAGTCCTCCTGATCACTTGAATTGCCACTTCTGTCCCCTAAGGGCGAATGGAGAGCAGCCGCTGAAAGAAGAGACTATTTGAGACCTTCCTGGGGCCATTTTCCCACGAGTCAATGGCAGCCTGATCTACTATTTCTGTGTCCTGTTTCTATGTCCTGCCCTTTATCTATTACTCAACCAATTGACAAGTATTAAACTCACACCCTATGGCCATCCTTTCAGGTAACCTTACAAACTTAGAAAGCCCTAGCTTTAAGTAACCCTCTGATGTGTTCATTCCAAATCATTTGTTCCTTGAAGCAGCTCCATGGAGGGAATCTTTTATGCCTCCCTTTATTAGCCTCTTCCAAGATATTTTATGCCTGTGAAGGTAATCAACCAATATAGGTATTCACACATAGTCACTGGATTTTAAGCTTGGGGGGGGGGCTTAGAAATGATCTTATCAAAACCCACTACTTTACTGATGTGGAAATTGAGGATTCCCCAAGGTCACAGAGGAAAGTGGTAGCAAAACAGGAGCAAAATTGATGCTCTGGCCACCTGTCATAGGTCAGTTTGCATTGGGAAGCTCAATTATGCCTACATCCCAGAGACCAGGATACCACCCTAACCATCCTTGATGGAGGGGTAGGGTCAGAGAATGGTATATCACCTCTACCTTGTCAGAGTCCAGAAAAGGATGCAGTTAAGACTCTACCTAGAAAGGCAGAAGACCCAGCTTCTCCTTTGGCCCATTTCTCTTATTTCTTCTTCTTCTGTCCCAGGAGCCAGACCATCACAGCTACCTTCAAGGAAGCCCAGTCACCCAAGTGGCTGCCAGTTAGGACAGAACAATGACACCATTGAGGGAGACAAAAGGCCTCTCTTCTCTCCTTCTACCTCCACAAAACCAGGCCAACGAGCTATTGTGGGAAGAAGAATGAGCCAACTTGCCCGTGTCAGATGTGGGGGTGCGAGGCCGAGCGTTATCATGGCAGTGCCAGTCTGGTCCGGGGCCCAGGCACAATTTCCCACGCGACCCTGGAAGAGTTTGAATAGCCACCTGGAGCTGGGGGAAGGGGGAGAAGGCCCCATGCTGGTGGGCGGCTGTTTCAAGTCCCACTGTTGGAATAACTCTGGCGATGGTCTGCTCCCATGTCCCCACAGCTGGCCATGAAGCAGTCTGGGGTCAAATGGATATCAATCCATCTTTTTGCTGCTCTCTGTAGACAGCAAGCAGCTTGGCTAGGTGGCCAGCCACCAACCAGTTACTAAGTGGTTACTGAGCAGAACCAGACTAGGAATTCCTTTCTCCTAGCCCCCAATTCAGAAATATTTCTGGGGAACCATAACCTCCATCCAGGGCTCAATATCTATCTCTAATGGTGGAATGTCTAGTATCCAATGAGGTGGAGCGGACACGAGACCTTTCCTGGGCTCCCTGAAGACCTGCCAAGTTGGCCACTGTTGTGATCTGGCTTTGCCTATTATGTTTTATCCAGGGTACTAGATTGATGGAGGCAACAGGAAGCCAACCTATGGTCAACTGGCCAACATTTATTAAGCTCCTCCTATGTTGTCAGGAACTGGATGGATTTTGATTAGCTTCTCTATTCTGGCACTCTTTGAGACCTCTTAGTCAATGGCAAAATCCCTGAGTTACAGGAGATGAAGAAAAATAAATCTCTTGAACCAAATTCTGAGAGGTCGATTAACCCATTTTGGAGAAACTTAATTCAAGAATAGGTGAGAAAAAGGAGATGGAAGATGCCCATGAGTCAGTCATCAAACCTTGCTCATGAGTGTTCCCTCCGGGAACAAATGGTTGATCTCCATCCTGACCACTATGAAAGATGGAAGACTGATGGTTGAGCAAGAGAAGAGATGCATTGGGAGCCATGACTTTCTCAAAGCAGTGAAGCCAAGATTTCATAGTGAGAATAGGTAAAGGTAGGAAGTGATGTGAATTAACATTCAGGGCTAAAGACTATTCAATCTTCCATAAATTTAGGGAAGGCTTCCTGAAGGGGGGAA
This sequence comes from Macrotis lagotis, assembly GCF_037893015.1. Classification (NCBI taxonomy): domain Eukaryota; kingdom Metazoa; phylum Chordata; class Mammalia; order Peramelemorphia; family Peramelidae; genus Macrotis; species Macrotis lagotis. The sequence goes on from NC_133660.1 coordinate 280,048,865, forward strand.
GACTTCCAGGGCTATCTAAAAACTCCAGTGATTTCTTAAGACACCTCTCACTTTCATGGTTCTGTGGTCCTACTTTGAGACCCTTTTCCTCAGTTGAGACCAAGGGAACAGAGAACCACAGATATCACCAGATTTTTAAATCTGCATAAAAAGTCATGAGATCTTAGGCATCTTCCTATGAATCCTGCTGGCCAATACAATATGTCAAGTATTTTGGTAAATGGTAAATACCTCCCAAAGGTGCATGATTTTTTGTTTTGGTTTGGTTTGTTTGTCCAGGGATGGATTTATTTTTAAAGCTTTTAAAATGAGGTAATTCTTTTTAAAGAAAGATTTTATTTATTTTGAGTTTTACAATTTTTCCCCTAATCTTGCTTCCCTCCCCTCCACCCCCCCACAGAAGGCAGTCTGTTAGTCAAAGATTCATGTTTTAAAGTGGGATACCTCCTGGAGTCTTTTGGGGATTCTGGGAGGGAAGGAAATGCTTTCAATTTGATTTTGAATGCCTGCTAGCTACAGTAGGCTGCCTGGCCCTCACCTATCTGGAGATTTGACTTCACTGATAAGCTCTCCCTGCTTCAGCCCTCAGATCTAGGGAGATTTCCCTCTCACCTGGTACTGCCAATACCCTTTGGTAGCCCTCCACAGAATCCCTCCACAGAATCTCGTGTGGTTCCCTGACTGAGTAGAAGCTCCCACTTGGTTCCTTCAACCAACACCCTGTTGCCTAATCATAAACACCAAGATGCAAATGAAATGATATAATCCACTGTTTTTAGGGAGAAAAAACAAGTTTCTTAATAAACTCTGATTCTGTAACCTGTTGGATGGGAGATGTTTAGACTTGCACCCAAAGGTGCTTGAGGCAGCCAAAGTCAAATGACAGGCTTTCGGGGCCAAAACTCGGCCTTCCTTCCCTCCCTCCATGGATGTTGGTGCAACTCCCACGGGTGTGAACACACAGAGAGTTTGGGGAGTTGGGTTTCCTTGAAAACCTTCGCCTCTGCTGCCAAGGTCCCTGGGCTGGGGGCCCGGCCCAGCCTGCACGCCCAGGACTGAGCAAGTGAGAGAGGCAGGCAAGACCCCAGAGCTTTCCCCAGTGGGCCCCCGCACTCAGCCTGAAGAATGCATTGCTGTGGGTGGCCCAAAAAACAGTCTAGAGATGGATTTCAAAAGCAGTCGGGTAATTTTTATGGGCAGGAACAACATTGATATTGTTAAGCCAGTTCTAATTAGAGCAAACCCATCGCAGGCTCAGGACAGGGAATTCGCGCCCTGAAGTCTGAAAGGAATTGTTTTCCAGCCCGCCAACTCCCCCTGCTGCTCCTCTTCTCATCCCCCCCTATCCCATCCCAATCTATCCTTAGTCTCCCACATCACTTAAGAATGCCGCTGGCGTACCCTCCATTCCCAAAGTCAGAGGCAGGAGGCCCTCTCTGGTGGACCAGCAAGCCAACTGAGTTTGTTCACATGATGTTTGACTCACCTGAGAGTTGGTCATCCCCATGACCCTCCATTCTCCTACTGACTCGCTTGGTTTACACACTCCAAATCATGACTTGGAAAGGGAAAATGTTCACCAGGTTCCACCCATCAGCCTCCAAGTGTCTGAGACCTTGGGATGAAGAACTGTTTTCATTCTGGGTTTTGGCATCGGGGAGGTCGGGCCAACATCTGGGTAGCAGCAAAGTCTTATTGGGTCAGTTATCAGTTTTCTAATTCTGTTGTCTATGATCTTGAGAATGAAAGAATCACAGAAGCCCAAAGTGGGGATAAAAGCTCAGTTGTTAGCAAGTCCAGTGTAGACATCTTATAAAGGAGGAAGGTGAAGACTAGGGATTGGTCACATGGCCAAATGGTGGCTCATGTCGGCCTCAAATCCAGCTCCTTGATTCATCCAATGTATCCAGCAAGACACAACTCAATCTGCCTACAGTTGTTTTTAGGACCCTCTTCTGTCATGACGGTTCCCTACTAAGTCTGAGTTTCTTTGATGTGACAGTGATGGACACCCTGACTACTAAAATGAAATTAAGGGACATTTGGGAAGTTAAGGCAGCCTTCTTTACTAAGGGATGTCTGGTGTCCAGCAGAAGTGGGGTGGGAGACCCATAAGGCTCTGGAATAGTCAGACTTCTGACAAGCTGTAGACATATTCAAAGGTTGGGGAGGGGGGCAGAATACAGGGATTTAAGGAGATCTGGAAATCAATTCATGAAATGATGGGAAAAAACTTAGAAAAAAGAATAGAAGGCAAGCAGACCAAAGTTACATGTGACTTAAAGTTTGTCACAATAGTTGAGTAGAATGTATGACAGAGTCAGGATTCCCCCCCCCCCCATATATAGAGAAACAAAGAGCAAGCAGATTGAAATAGATCTATTAAGATGAAATGTAATAAGGTTGAATATGAAGCTTTATTTGGGATCTAAAATTCATCTTCCCGAGTACACAATGTGGGAAACAAGGGCAGAGAGTATTTGATCTGAAAAAGATCTGAGGGTATTAGTGACTTGCAAGCTCCATCTGAGTCAATGGTGTGTTATGATGTCCAAGTAAGCAAGCTTAATCTAGGGTTGCATGATTTAAGAGATGCATTGTGTCCAGGAACAAGGAAATGTAGTCCTGGTCAGATTACAGCAGGAGTACTGAAGTCCATTGTAGGTGACCTTGGTTTCACAGAAATGGACTTGGCCACTCTCTTCAGAGCGAATATCATCTGGGCGTAGTCCATCTAATTAGGAAAGAGGCTCTAACCACTTCTGCTTGTCCACCAGAGGCAGATCTCGAAGAGTGGAAAGGGGGCCCAAGGAGAGAGGTGTTATCCAAATGTAAGAAAGAACTGTTCTGTGCAGTAGATGGGAAGCCTCATCAGCTCTTCTGCTTCCTACCACTATCCTAGAAGGCTATCCTACTGAGGCTACTTCTGCCTGGAAAGATGTTGGACCAGAACACTGGCAGCATCTCCATTTCTAGGCTTCACTAAAGAGGAAAATGAAGCCCAGAATAGGCAAAGTACTTGTCCAAGGTCACAAGTAAGTGAATAGCAGTGTCCAGACTAGAGTTTCAATCCCTCATCTTCTGCCATCTTCTATCTTGCTAGTCCTTTCACCTTCCCCCCAGTCACTGCCAAAGGAATCCTCCCTTAAGGGCTGCAGAAATAATGGGGAAATAGGGAATCCCTCCTGGGGTACTCTTGATCTGTCCAGATGCAAAGAACAGCCCAGAGTCGTCTTCCAATGCCCAAAGACAATAATCAGACCTATGCCTCTGCTGCTCATTTCCCAGGCTCAAGGCAGCCTCCTCTGAGTTCTGAAGGGCTCAATGGACCTATTTGGAAACATCGATGTAAAAGGCAGGGGGCAAGTCTCTACTCACACTATTGTGAACAACCTGGAAAGAGGGCCAACAACAGCCAAGGGCAGGAAAGAGTAGGCTGGTGGCCTTGGGCCTGGACCTGAGGCCCCAGGCTGGAGGCCTCTGGAAGCCAACCATTATACTCACTGAAAACTACACCAAAGCCCAAGCATCTAAGGGCTGCACTGTTCATGTGTGGCCTCAATGGGAAGCAGAGATATACAGGCCAGCTAACCCAGATGCAGTCATGGTTGCAACCCAAGGATTCTTTGGAGGAAAGAGAGAGAGAGAGAAACAGAAAGAGAGAGAGAGAGAGAGAGAAAGACATTCAGACAGACAGACAGAAACAGAGAGAGAGACACACAGACACACAGAGACAGAGATAGAGACAGAGACAGAGACAGCGAGAGACAAAGACAGAGAGAGGGAGGAGAGAAAAGGGGAGAGAGGCAGAGAGACAGAGACAGAGAGATAGAGACAGAGAGGCAGATACACACAGAGAGAGAGAGAGAGAGACAGAGAGACAGAGAGACAGAGAGACAGAGACAGAGAAAGGGAGGAGAGAAAAGGGGAGAGAGGCAGAGATAGAGACAGAGACAGAGAGGCAGACACACACACACACACAGAGAGAGAGAGACACGGAGACAGAGACAGAGACAGAGAGACAGAGAGAGGGAGGAGAGAAAAGGGGAGAGAGGCAGAGACAGAGACAGAGAGAGACGGACAGAGACAGACAAGGACAGAGGCAGAGAGACAGACAGACAGACAGACAGACACACACACACACACACACACACACACACACACACACAGGGCCAGGCATGTCTGGAAATGTCCCATGAGTCTTTTGGAAGTGTGAAGTTCAGCAAAACATAAAAGGTCAAATCTCCTCAAAGTCCAGGGAGATTCTAGGGCAGAATCCAGTTTTCTGGTGGAGAGGGAATAGAGGTAAAGACATGGGAGGAGATGGCATCTGAGTGAAAGACTGAGTGTGGAACCTTGGAGAGAATACTGTATTTCAATCATTTAATTTTAAAATACAAGAACTGATTCAAATCCTATTTTTGTCACATATTAGTTGCATGAAATTGAGCAAGCTACTTCATCTCTTTCTTCCTCAGTTTCCTCATATGAAAAATGATGGAGTTGTTTTAGAACAACCTTGAAGGAGCCTGCCAGGTTCAGAACTATCAAACTGGGTTCTTTGGCTCACACCTGCTGTCCTTTCTGTAGGTCTGCCAGAGCTACATCCATCCCCTCTGGGTGGTTCTCCAGGTTTGAAGGATGATAGTCATAGGTGAGCGGTCAGTCTGGACAATGCCCAAGCAACTTCTTGGAAACGCAGGTTGTCTGTGAAAAACATCCAGCTGACTTGAAGGGTGGGCAGAGGGTCAGGAGGCACTAGCTGGTGCTCCCTCAGCCCCGATGCAGACTCCCCTCCTGGCAGAACTGGCCCACCAGCAGTCATCAATTCAAGCATCTGGAAAGTTAAACAAGCAGAGCCCACATGCTCCAGGACTAACTCCGTCCCATAAAGTCCTGGCTCAGTAAGAAAGCCCCATACAAACAAGGGGAAGCTAACATTGGGCAAATAAATGTCAGCCTTGGTGAAAGCCGGCAGTGCCCTGTGCCTGAGGAGAAACTCAGACAGAGACAGAAACAGTCTGAGCTAAACGGAGCAGATCAGAGGGTGCTATGGCTGGGGGGTCCCTGCCTCTCCAAACAGAGCCTGCTGCTTCTCCTGGATGGGTCTTGGCATGAGCCAGGAGGGAGAGTCCAGTTTCTCCTCTGTTCCCCAATCTGATCACCAGGGATAAATTCTGACATCTCAGAGACAGAAGGAGACTCAGTGGGCCTGGAGCCCATGCTTGAGGCTCCAACCTGACTGACAAGGGGATACATTCAGCATTGGCTTGAGTGGGAATCCCACAAGCTATCCGAGCATCCCACTTCCCTCTGGATAGAGAATCTTCTCAAAGATGGGAAGTTTGGAAGGCAGAAGAGCCTCATTGGTTTCACCAACAGGTATTTTGAAATCCTTATGACCCTCAGTGAATTCTGAGTCCTCTATCCATGACTTCTAGGTCTCTGAGAACAGTCATATTTCAAAAAACACATTAGCCTTTATGTAAATTAGGGTTCAAGATAATGGACTTCATCAAAAGTAGAAAGACAAATTAGTCAATTGATGTGATGGGGTTCTGCTTAGACTCTACCCCTTCTCTGATGCCAACAAATTTGCCTTCAAAAAATAAAAAGGAAAAACTCAGGAGAGTCAATCATCCCACCTCACTGTCATCCAAAGCTTCCTCTCCTTAAATCAGCCAAGCTCTTTGGCCTATCTGCCTCCTCCTGGTCACTATCTGCCTCTCATTTCCATCTCTCTTCTCTGCCTTCTCTTGCTTGGGTGTTGTCCTTCATTTTTGAAAAAAAAAAAAGACCAAAATTGACATTATTATGGGGTCAAGGCACAGCTTGCCCAACTGTGACCAATCAGACCAGTGCAAGCTTGGAGGGTCCACTGGAATGCAATTGGATCTCCAACCTCACGCTACTGCCCTCTCCAAAAATCACCAGTAGGTCCTTAATTGGTGAGCATGTTGGCCTCTATCACAGTCCTTAGCTTGCCATTCTTCATCCTCCTTGACCTCTCTGCAATCTCTCCATGAACCATAGTCATCCCTCCTCTCTTCCTTGATTCCCTCCTCTTTCTGGGTTTCTCCTACTACTTCTCTGACTGCTCCTCAGACTCTTTGCCCAACTCTGTACAGTGATTCCGTAGTTCCAATCCTAACTTCTCTACTGATCTGCAGACAAGGACAGTCCTTTGGACCCTTGCACTGGATCCTGTAAGCATCTCATGCTTATATCCACCATAGAACTCATTATCTTCCCTACAGGCTTCCCCCAAACCCTTCTCTCTTTCTGTTGAGGGCCCCACATCTTGGCAGTCTCTGAGGTTCCATTTATTCAACATATCTAAGTAGTCACCATGTTTTTTCTTTTCTTTTACAACTCTTACATATGTTACTTCTCTCTACTCACATAGCCATGCCCAGGTTCTCATCTCCCCTCCCTAGGCCAGTGGAATAAGCCTTGATAGGTCTCCCTGCTCCAAGTCTCTCTCCACTATCCATCCTCCTAATGGAAACCAAAGCAATTTCCTACCACATTTCCCTTATTCAATAAACACTAGTTTCTTCTTTGATTGAAAATCAACTATCAAGTCATTCATTTGGAATTTTAAAAGCTTTCACACCCTTCTAACCCCTTCTGACTTTTTCAGCTTTATCATCCAGGCCTCTCCTCTTCCCACTGGAGTCCTGTCAGACTAGCCTTGGTTTCCCCACAGGGCCCTTCTCCCTTCTATGCCTTTGCCCTGGCAGTGACTCCTGCCTAGTATGCACTCTCTCCTTACTCCTGCTCCTAGAACTCACTGCAAAGTCCACTTCAGCACCCCCTTTTGGCAGGAGGATCTTCCTCACTCCCACTCCTCAGACCTTCCTTTCTGATGTCTCCTCTCCTTTGTCTCCTAATTTGAAAGAAACCTTGAGGACAGGACTACTTTGCTATGTCTTCAGATCTCCAGTGCCAAACCCTGGGTTGTGCCTAACAAATACCCATGATTGATTGGCTAATTGATTACACTACAAGCTTCCAAGAATGGTTGTGAGAAATGACTTTGTAAACTGAGGTAACTCGGGAGTTGTTTTATCATCATCATCATCACCATTATGAATTATTGTCTAGAACATACAGATCTGCAGACAAATCTCTTGCCTGCCAACCCCAAGCTCTTTCCTTAGTTGGACTCTAAGAAAGAAGCTGAATTCTGAAGGGGATCATGGCTTCAAGATACCTAAAGAAAAATGATGATCTTTAATCAGACTCTTTAGGGAGAGGGCCTGAGTCATGTAGCCTTGGGTCCCAACTCTGACGCTTATTCAATGTATGATCTACATAAAAATGAAGCCTCAGTTTTCTTCTTTGTAGAATGAGGATAATAGCACCGATGGGCTTTCTCCCTCAGGTACAAAAATGGGGATGCAGACAGGTGGGGAGGATGCAGCCTCAGCCCTTGTCTTGGGTTCTGTTCCCACAGAAAGGCAGCTTCTGTTCCCTTCAATCCTCTCTTCCCCCACCGCCCCCCTCCAGTTCCACTGTCTACCTGCCCCCTCTTGTAAGCACAGTCTAGGAATGCCCTTCCAGGGGTGTGCCGTCTGGCTGGGCTACATGTTGCCATTTAGGAAACTCACATCTGGTGCCAATAAAAATACCCACTTTTTTTCAAGGAACTTGCTAGATAGCTCTGGGGAAGACATTCTTATGGAGGGTCACATGTTCCTTGAGTAGGGTGGGGGTGGGGCCACAAGGCATCCTATGCTCCCCCCCTTCCCTCCACAGGCAAAATATGGTTCAGGGACCACCAAGGAAGGGCCCCATCAAGTCAATGGGTGTCCCAGTTCATTAACTAAAATTTGAATTTTTTTTTATATTGACAGGAACTTGCTAACAAGCTGCTATTTTTTTATTAGGAATTTAGATCTCTCTCTCTTTGTGTGTGTTTCTGTCTCTCTAACTCTGTCTTACTCTATAAGCATGGATGTAAACAGTCAGTATGGCAAAGTAGAAAGAGAAATGCCCCCAGAGATGCCCAGCACTATAACCTTATTCCATACTTGATGATCAGTTGACTAATAAATGACTTCTTTTATTTGCCAGAATTCTAGAACTAGCCTTCTAAATTAGTGGGTACTCACATTTTAAAAACAAAAGGAATGCCTAAAGGGATGTCTTTTACCAGAAGAATCTTTGTTAAGTTCTGTCCATGTTAGGAGATTTTTTTTTAACAAGTAAGTTTCCCAGGAGATATCTATTAGCCCCGAATATCAAACTACCTAATTAATCTCCACATTATAGACATAGTCATAGAGACAGAAGCAAAGACCTAATGCAGAAGTGGGCATAGCCTTTGAGAATGATATGGATATTTATAGTGGAATGGGTATAGACACAGGTACAGACCTAGAAGTAGCCCTCAACAACACTGTGCATATTGACTTTGGCTTTGGTATAGATAGAGATAGGGATTAGCACAGACAGATATAGACACAGACACAGACATGGAAGCGGACAATGACATAGATATAGGCATCCACAGGGGTGTTGATGTTGACAATGACTGTCCTCGACACATAGATGTAGACATGGACATAGAAAATGACACAGACATGGATATGAATGTAGTCATCAACACGCATGGATTTTGACTTTAACTCTGGAATGTTAGAAATGGAGATATGGACATAGGCATGGACATAGATAATGACAGAGACATTTCCTCCTCAGGGAGGAAGGAGCCAGTCCCTAGACATGGATATGAATGTAGTCATCAACACACATGGATTTCTTGACATGAACTTTGGAATGTTAGAATGGACATAGGCACGGACATAGAGTAGAGGTCATCATCAACAAAGAAGTAGATGTTGACATTAACTTTGCTGATTAGCATGGATATAGCCATAGACACAGACAGAGGCAGAGACCCAGACAGACATAGCCATTGCATCATTAAGGGGAAAAGGGTTGATTTGAACTCAAACTCAGCTATTCATGATCAATGTTCCATCATCAAATTACTGTTCTCTTTTAATTCCTCTTACCTCAGATATTCTAAACATTTCTCACCCTCCCATAACTAATAATATGTACTTCAAAGGAATTAAGAAGATAAAGAGGTAAAAATGGCTGTATAGGATTATACAGCATCCAAGTTACTTTGTACAGATAACATTATATTGAACTCCTATCTTATATCTATAAATTGTGCATATTGCATTTGTATATAATTGATATTTATATTTGAATAGCTGTTGCTCCCCCTCAGTAGATTGCAGGGAGTTTCATGTTTGGTGAAAGTGCTAGGCAGTGACTGGCACATAACAAGTTTTGCTTATTGACGGTTTGATTAATTGATCTGGAGTTAAAAAGAAATTTAGAGAAAATCTTTCTCATGTCTCCCTCTTCTAACAACCTCCTTCTTCATTTGATAGATGTGGGGAAATGGAGGTCAGGAAGAAGTGAAGTAACCCAGTTGGGAGAATCAGACCTAGGAGACCTTTCATTGCCAATTTGCCTCACCACTTTTCTTCACAACTCATGCAGGATGAAAATATGATTTCCAATCAAATAAATATTCTTTAAATGAAGACTTACAGTATGATTATATGGATGAAGCAATGGGCTTTGTGGCAGGGCTTATTGCTTAGAGGTCTTTTGCTTCTTTCCTGGACCCTGCATAGGTGACCCCACCAAAAGTAAGATGACCCCTCTCCGTTCCACTATGTGTGAGCTAACTCCACCAACATTTCAGGAAGTTTTTTCCCAAAGGAACTTGACCTGTTGAAGTTAAAGCTGCTGATTTTGGTCTGGCCTTCAGGCATGTCCATTGTTCTGATCAAGTCACCAAAAACTCTCCTGGCTTCTTTTAGGAAAAGCCCAGAAAGCTGCAGCAGAGCCAAGTCCCCACCTTGCTCTCCCTCCTCCCTTCCAACCACCCCCTTGGCTTCTTTTGCCCGAGAAATGTTGAGTTAACCTTTCAATGCCTCTGTTTCAGAGCGGCCACCTGTTTTTAGGTCCCTGCCTCTGTGGTTTTGTGGTTTAGTGAATTTACACGTGGTGATTTATACATGTGTAAGAAGGTAGCCTGCCAGCCAGTGCAGGAGAGGCATGTGTGGAATGTCCTGCCCACCAAGCCAGCCACCCAGGCTCAGTGAGGAAGGAGCCAGTCCAGAGAGCAGGGCATAGCTGGGCAACCCCCAGGAGGCTTCAGCCTCAGTGGACTTCATACTGAACCCACAGAACCCAAACCTGAAAAATGTCCAGGAGTGTAAGGGGGTGGAGGACTCTCATTTAGAGGAGGTCTAACCTGAATACCCACTATTCCTATAGGGGGACAGAAGTGTGGGTAAGTCACTTTCATCTTTAATATTCTGATTCTTCTAAAGAAACACCTGAATCACAGAATGGACACCTCCATGTAGCTGGATCTATAGGGAAGAGTCTGGCAGAGCTGAACCTAGGGATAGGCAAGCTGCACAGGCTCCCAGACTTTTTGTAAAGATACATATTCCTTTTTTAAAATAATTTCTAATTTTTTTCAGTTCTTAATATCCAAAAGTCCCACTCTTCATCAATATAGGAGAAATTATCTTCTGATAAATAAATTAGCATCCATTGAAATGCAAGGTCAGAACCACTGATGAACAATCATAAGAGAGTGAAATGCTCACACTTTGAATAGGATGCATAACTGCTCTGTCCCTGGTTGGGCCACATTTACAATCTCCTTTCTCTCACTATGTGGGAGGTCTCCCCTTGTCTCATTTTAGTTCTCCTGGTAGTAAGAGATTTCAGCCAGGTGGATGACTGGGAGAATTTGGCAAAGTCTTGGATAAAAGGATGTCTGGGGTCCAAGGTCTCTGAACTGTATCTTTGACATGAGACCCACCTTGCCAGAAGGAATACTCTAAGGGCACAGCATAAATGCCCCCTCAGACATTTTTAATTCTTTCTACTGTCCATCTACATCATTTCCTATCTAGTCTCATGCTAAATTCTCCCAGAAGTACTGGGAGAACAACAGAACTGGATTTGGCCCCACTGGACAGAGATGAATTAAAGCTTCAGACCACATCTGGAATCTTGTGTTCCAGCCTGGTTGCTACATCTTAACCAGGTCATTGATAGACTTGAGTGGGGTGGCCAGCAGACCTTTGGAAGAACCATTAAAAACTGAGAAGAATTCAGAAAGCTTTTGCAGGCATCTTATTGTTCATATGCATGTAGGGAAGGAAGGTATATTTTCGTGTGTGTGTGTGTGTGTGTGTGTGTTCTCCTTGACTTCCTGTTTTATCTTGGGCCATGATCAATTTTAGTAGGTCTTAGATTATTATTGATAATCCAGTTGTGATGAGTAATTCTCTAGTGTTAGTTGTGATTTAGGATGAAACATCTTTTACAAATACTTAAAGTGTCTTCCTTTGTGGTTTAACAATTATTGTTAGTGCAAAATATAGGAACCACCAAATGGAGGAAATACAGCAAGGTTTCTTGCTTTTTAGCATGAGCAAATGTCAGAGAGAAAAGCCAAAAATTTGCATGGATTTCACTTCACTCTTAAAACACTCTTTTTTTTCCCCCTTTCTCTATTTTATGTCTTAAGAGACTATTTAATCAGAGGACTATTTTTAAGGAGCTATTTTGTTTAGGTAAGATGGTTTGGTAGTGAGAAAAATTAGAGATGTGGAAGAAGAGGGTAGCTAGGTGGCAAAGTGGATAGAGCATCGGCCTTGGAGTTAGGAGGAGAGTTTGTATCCAGACTCAGATACTTGCTTCTTACTCGTTGTGGGACCTTGGGCAAGTCATTTAACCCTGATTGCTTTCCATCCATCTTGATTCATAGCTGGCCATTGAACCCAAATGGCTCCAGAGGAGAAAGTAATGCTGAGGATTTAACACAACCACCGCTCACTCAAATCCAATTCATGGGGGGCAGCTAGGTGGTGCAGTGGATAGAGCACAGGCCCTGGAGTCAGGAGTACCTAAGTTCAAATCCAGCCTCAGACATTTAATAATGACCTAGCCGTGTGGCCTCGGGCAAGCCACTTAACCACATTGCCTTGCAAAAAAAAGTCCAATTCATGGGCTTGTCATGGCATCACCTCCTTGATATCACGGTCTTCTTTAAGAATGAAGGACAAACATCAGATGTGGAAGACAGGTCTGAAGGGCAACATGTATTCAGGGCTCTGCAGAGGGATTCTATGTGAAATCATGGAACTGGTGTGGGCAGAGGGGAATGGGGGTTTCACTAGATGAGCAGGAACAATATCCCAAATATGGTGGGGTGCCATTGCGTCATTTTCCTCAGCTCAGGACAAGTCATGTTTCTCTGAATACCCTGTGTTCGGATCTGATCTCTTGCAGACAGTCCTAGGGTGACAGACACATGCATGACCCTCTTTTTGGTAATGGCAATATATAGGGAATGACAATATATAGGGAATGTAGCAAATGACAATATATAGGGAATGACAATATATAGGGAATAGCCACATATAGGCAATAGTAGCAAATCAGCAAGAGACCCTGAAAATTTTCTCTGGGGTCAAAAGGAGTGCAAAGTTAGATTTTCTTTCAGCAATAGTTCTGAAGTATCACAATTTAGTATCAAGAGTTTCTTTCTTAAATATAAATCTGGTTAAAAGTAGAGAAGAGAATTTTTTAAATGAGGAAAATTCAAGTTATATTGATTTTGTTTTGCTTTGTTTTTCCCTTACGCTGATTTAGAGACAGAGCATCTTCTATCAGTAATCTGAGGAGGTATAGGATTCTGTTTCTGTCTCTAAGTTTTCAATGCTGATACAGGATGATAGCTTAGGGCCTGCCCTTTTACCCTAGTAAGTTCCCTGCCCCTTTTCCCTAGTAAGTTATTTCATAACGGTTTTTGGAATTTTGTGGATCAGTTCAGGAAAACATCCTTCACGTTGTATTTAGTCCACTGTATTTGGCCCTTTCTTTTTCTTTTCTTTTTGTAAGATCGCATTCTATGACTCTCTAATCCCTTGAATCATTCCCTTTCCTGACTTTGACATTATAGTTGCAATGCTTTAATTTTGATTTTCCAAATCTTTTGAATCTAATTCTGTGAGCTCACCTATAGCCCTGGATTCAAACACCTGTTTCATTTCTTTAGTTATCCAGTTAACTTATAATTGTTGTCAGAGTATAAAACAGTCCACGATAGTTTTTTGGTACTTGAGAAAGGACTTTTATTTAGTTTCCATGATTATTATCTAAAGAAGACTGTTGGATATATTCTAGGCTGTCCGAGACCAAGGTTCTATGTCACAGTGGCTTATCCCAATGCCCCATTCCTCGGAGGTACATGTCTCTGCTGTAGTTTCCATTTGTATATTATTCTGACAACTTTAATTTGAATCGGATCTTAAAGAGATTCAGCATAGATTATATTATGATATTTTTTAAAAGAGAACTGGGGGGGGGGGCGGCTAGGTGGGACAGTGGATAGAGCACCGGCCCTGGAGGATCTGAGTTCCAATCTGACCTCAGACACTTCATAATCACCTAGTTGTGTGGCCTTGGGCAAGCTACTTAACCCCATTGCCTTGTGAAAACTGTAAAAAAAGAGAGAGAGAACTGGGGATGATTAAGTTGCAGAAGAAGAAATAAGGGGAAAATCCTCAAATCCCAAATCTGAGACTGACCTTCTTAAGTCAAACCCCCTCTAACATACTCAACAAATGACCTTCTAGTCTCTGCTTGAAGACCCCAAGGAAAGGACACCTGGAAATCAATACCACATTGTGTTAGCTTTCATGGTTAGGACAATGTTCCTTATAGCAAATCTAAGATTTCATCTCTAGAACCTCCTCCCATTAGAATGGAGGGGGAAGGGCATAAGAATTTATAAAGGAAGGTACCAGGCTCTGTGTTGAGTGCTTATTACAGAGATGATCCTCACAACAACCCTCTTATGGTCCTCATTTTACATTTGAGGGAACTGAGGCCAACAAAGGTTAAGTGACTTTTCCAGGGTGTCACAGCTAGTAAGTGTCTGAGACTGAATTTGAACTCAGCCTTTCTGACTTTCTGACCTGGTGCTCTGTTGACTAATTGCCTTAGGGCTCCTCTTAAGGTCAAACAGAACAAAATGAACCCCTTCTCTGCACGGCTGCCCTCCCAATGCTGGAAGTCAGCTATCATTTCCCACCCCTTCCCCCTTTCTTCTCTTCTGGATTTGTGGCTATTCAGTCATTTTCAGTTATGTCTGACTCTTCAGGTCTGACCACATTTGGAGTTTTCCTGATAGAGATACTGAAGTGGTTTTCCATTTCCTTCTCTCTCACTCACTTGACAGATGAGGAAACTGAGGCAACAAGGGTTAAGTGACTTTCTCATGGTCTTCCTAACACCATTCGCTGCACCAACTACCTGCCCCCTTCTCCTGGCTAAGTCTCCCCATTTCCATCACAGGCTGTGTAGAAGAAAAGGACTTCAGACCCTTCACTAACCCAGCTGCCATCCTCTGGACACTCCAATACATCAATGTTCTTCCCTAACTGCAGCACCTAGAATAGAACATTCTAGATGGAGCTTGACCTGGACAGACTGCAGAGACTAGTTTCTCACTAGACCTGTGACTTAGGCTTTTCTTTGAAAAAAATAGTTTTAAATTTTGTTTTTGTTGGTTTTTAATGATTTCTGCCCTTATGTCACTTAAATTTCCTGATAAATTCTGCCACCTTCCCCCCTCAGACTAGAGATGGGGGGCAACCAACACCAAGACCAAATTTGACATTCTATGAAAATTTCTACCCTAATAACCTCCCCTCTTTCCCACTAAAAGGATGGAGATGCTCATCTCTTAAACCACAGTTAGGTGGCACCCTAGAGTCCCTCATTAGCTATGTGACCCTGGACAAGTCCCTTAACCTCCCTTTGCCTCAGTTTCTCCATCTAGCAAATGGGGATGACAATAGCATCTATCTCCCTAAAGTTGTTGTGAGGATCAAATGAGAAAATAAAACAATAAAGAGCAAAGCACAGTGTCTGTACTTAATACAGAGTAAAGACTATATGAATATACATTAGCTATTATTTAATTTATGTTAAGTGTTTGATTGGCCAGATACCACTGCTTGCTCATCTGGAGCTTTCAATCCATGAAGCCCCCCAGATCCATTTCAGACAAAGAGCTGTCTCACCGCACCTCCACCCTCTGGTCTTTGGGAGGTTAAGCTTTTGGACCCAAGGGTCAGACTTTACATTTGCCCCTTCTGAATTTTGTCTTATTCAATACAGTCCCATTCCCAAGCCTGTTGAGTTCTTATTTAGGATGTGACAGTTATCTTAAAGTATGTGAGGGATCATCCTGCAGAAAAGAGATTAGGTTTGTGCCAGGAGCTTTGACTTAGAGAGAAAATATCCGTTTACTATCCAACGTGGAAGGGCCTTTCTGGCATTTAGTGGTTTCCCAGTGCTTGGAGTTCCTCAAACAGTGTGGTACTGGACCGTTTCCTATGAGGTTACAAATTGGGGGCCGCCTCATGATGTTGTTGCTTCTCTGGGTGAGGTGGAGAGGCAGGGTCCAAAGCCAGACAGGCATCCCAAAGGCCAGGTCTCAATGGGGTCCATCTCGTGGACTTGGAGTCTGGCCTGCAGCCTAGGAAACAGCCTGTTGACTCCAATAAGAGAAGCGAGCATGGCTAGCCATTCCAATGTACAGTGCTCAAACGCTTGGCCTCTGGCTGCCTCTGGAGGATATCGGCTCAGGCTGCAGCTGGGCCACCCATCACCTATCCATGTCCGACTCAACCAACATTCCTGCTGACTCACTGACCGCCAGCGACTACTGTAGGAGAAACTGAAATAATGAAAAGTTGGACATGTTGATTTTTTTTTATAAATCCTGTTTGTGGTTGGGATCTTCAATAACTCCAAATGGTTTGCCTGTGTCTCTTATGTGGAGAAAATAAGGATTCCCATCTGCTGGGGGATGGCTCCAGCTGCTTCTCCATTACTCCCCTCTTTGGGTCCTCATCTGGGAGTCATTCTTCATCTCCACTGTTTGCCTCTGTTTCCAAGGCAACATACCCGTAAACAGACCACCAGGGTTAGGGGAGGAAGCCCCGGAGAAAGTAGAAAGTGCAATTTGGACACAAGGCCTTGTGGTGGCTTTTGTCATCATTATTCTTCTGAGAAGGGATGAGTTCACTGCTTCCACATTAGAAGACAAGCTGGATTTCCTGGGCTCTAAGAAAACACAACCTTTCGACCTTTATTTCTCTCTCTTTTTTTTGTCAATAACAAGACTTAGATATTCTATTCCTGTAGAACCTTGCAACTAGACATAATTGTCTATGGTCTATGATCTAGGCTGATAATTGTGGTTACCTGAGGACTCAAGAACCCATCAGGGACAATGCCAACAGCATGGAAACTACCTTTGATTTGCCAGTCTTCCAACCTAGAAGACAAAGACCAGGAACATGTAAAACTCAATTACTGTGAAATGAAACTATGAAAAGGAAATCATTCATAGTCGTATGCCAAAATAGAAAAGGGTCTTCAGTGAAGTGCCCCAGGGATTGAGCTATGTAGGGTACTATTAAACATTTTTATGATGACTGGGATCAAGACTGAGATGGTTTGCCTACCAGCCTTGCCAATGACTCAGAGAGGGGAAGCATTGGCTAACACTCTATGGTGCAGTCAAGATGGAAAAAGGTCCTTGGCGGGAGAAAGTATTTGGGCTGAATTTAATAAGATGAAATTTAATAGGCTTAATGAAAAGTTTTGCTCTTGGGTCCAAACAATCAATTGTCTAGGACAAGCCTGGGATAGCACAGCTATGTAGTAGGTGATTTGAGAAAGGTCTTGGAGTTTTGGTAAACTCAAAGCATCCTTGGTGTCTTATGGCAGCCAAGAGAGGAACGACTCACCCATTTTCCAGACTTTCCTCCCTTCCATAACTGAGTGTTATGATCCTTCTAGTCACCCATATTCACATTCTCGAGGTCATCTTTGAGTGACAACCTCACAAACTCCAAATAGCAATTAGTTGTCAATTTTTGCTATTTTTACCTCCACTACCACTCTGTTCTCTCCTTGGACATAGACATGACCATCATCATCTTCTACCTGGACTATGGCAGGGACTGTCTGCCTCAAGTCTTCCCTGCTCCAAATCAGCAATTGTCAACGATCTGTCTGACCTTGCCATCCTCTGCTAGGCAAGTTCTGCTCCTCAGCTCCCATAGGAACAAGTAGAAATTCTTTTTGGCATTTAAAGCCCTCCACATCCTGGCAATTCCTCTCTCTTCAGCCTTATAGCACATTTCCCTGCTTCAATCAATCAATCAATCAATCAATCAACATTTAAGTGCCTATTGCATGCCAGACACCCATCTATGCATGTGATAATATTCAACCAAATGATCCTTCTTTTTTTTTTTTTTTTTTTTTTGCAAGGCAATGGGGTTAAGTGGCTTGCCCAAGGCCACACAGCTAGGTAATTATTAAGTGTCTGAGGCCGGATTTGAATTCAGGTACTCCTGACTCCAGGGTTGGTGCTCTATCCACTGTGCCACCTAGCCGCCCCTGATCTTTCTTTCTTAAACTTAATGTGATATCCAGAAATACTTGCTATTCCACACAATGATCTCTTCTTTCTAGAACCTTACCCTGTCTCCCATGGGTGGAAGGTTCTAGAATTCCAACTCTTAGAAGCCTTGACACCCTTAAAACTCAGGAGACCTGACTGGCACCTGAAGTTGGAGACAAGAAGACCTGCCTGAGGTGGTCTTTATCAAGGTGACTTCACACCAGCCTATCACCTTTCTTGGCCTCGGTTTCTCATGGGGGTCATTATGTCAGTGACCACAAGGGACAAGGGAGATAAACCTTGCAAATTGTTCCAATTTAATGAAATATTAAATTGCTCCAAAACTGCTAGTCTGTGCTATTAAGGGTTGGAATAGACTCCCTGTGGTACCTGTCTACTCTCAGAGTCGGGGACACTTGGATTCCTCCCTCTGCCAGCTATCCTCTCCTGTAGGTGAGCCAGAATTCCAAGAAGAGAAATTTTGCCTGAAATTTGGCAAAGTGCCTTCTGATCTCATTTGATGCTCGCAAAAAACCCTGGGAAGAAGGTGCTGTGGTTCTTCCCATTTTAAAGATGATTCTCTTATGATGTGACCCCCAAGGACCTTCCGCAGCCTGGGGCTAGCAGAAGTTGCAGGTCCCTTCCAGCTCTGGAGTGGGAGAGTCTTATGGGGGCCCTTGCTTCCTTGGTTGGGTGGGGGTCACCCTGCTATGACTGTCCATCTTTCCAGCCCAATGAAAAGGGGCCTTTCATTTCTAGACCAGTGGTAGCCTGGGGCAGCAGATTTGGAGGCCTAAAGACCTGTGTTCAAATGTCATCTTTGATTCTCCTCAGATTTGTGACCATGGCAGGCTGATTCCTGAGAGTCTGGGAAGCAGTAATTCTGTAGCTCTGTGTGTGTGTGTGTGTGTGTGTGTGTGTGTGTGTGTGTGGCTGTGTGCATGGGCGTGCATGTGTGAATGTGTGAGTTTGAGTGTGTGTGAGTGTATATTGTGAATCTGTATGTGAGTGTGCATGTGCATGTATGTGAGATCAGGTATGTATATGTTTATTGTGTGAGTGTCTGTATATATGAGTGTGTGTGCATGTTTGAGTAGGAGGGTGTACGTGTGATTTTGTGTGTCTGAGTTTGTATGTGTGGGAATGAGTGCGCGTGTGTGTGTGTGTGTGTGTGTGTGTGTGTGTGTGTGTGTGTTGGTTTCCAGCAAGCCATCATTTGAACCTGGGATTTCCCTGGTAAAGAGCACACCAGTGGAAAACCCATGGACCTTCTCTCTACCAGTTAAGACTCACCACTGGTCCTGCTCCTTCAACTTTGAAAGCCGCTTGGTCATCAAGAACTCAGGGATCTGTCGATGGTCACCCAGCGCAGGATTTGAACCTGGGGCTTTCCCACCTGATGCCAGCCCTTCCCCTCCCCCACTGTGCCTTGATACCTGTATTGATGGAGATGGTTCCAGTCATCCCCATTGCAATGAAAATCTGAGCCCAGGGACGCAACGACCGAGGCTCAAACTGGTGGGGTGCCTAACCTGCCCTCTCCTGATGCCAAGGACAGGACACCTGTCTGGTCAGGTGTCTGCTGAGGCTGGAGCCCTGAGAGGAGCCACTGTGGCATCTAGGATGACCAGGCAAAGGAAACCCTTCTCAGGAGCAGGAATTTTGGAGGGCTGAAGATGGGGGTGGGGGGGCAGGAGCAGTTGCTACCAGTAGGCAGATTCAAGCTCAAAGTCATGGAACCTTGAGTCAGAGGTGGGTCGAGGAGCCCTTGGGAGGTGGTGAGCTTCTTGCCCCCCAGAGGGTGACTCCTCAGGGATACACTGTCAGACGAGAAAGACTCTGAGGTCCTTCTGTCCTGGACATCCTGGGAGGGGGCTGGTCACACACCTGGGCCAGTCCCTTCTTTTAAGTCCATTACCCCACTTTCATTCTTGGGACACCCAGGTCCCTGGGTTCCATAACAGCCTTTGTTCAGGTCCCTTCCAGGGTGGGGGGCTCCTGCCGCTGACCCATGCCCCCTCAAAGCCCCTCTCTTCCAGGGGCTTGACCAGCCAGCCACCCCCATGCCTGGGACTGACCTGCCCCGTCTCTGGGCCAGCTCTTCCCCATTCCTGTCTGTCCATCCCTGCGGCCCCTCAGGGCCCCCGGAAAGTAACCAGAGGGCTGTCCCAGCCTCCTCCAGGCCTAATCCTTGAACACTGAGGCCGCATTGTACAGCCGCCTCCAATACAGGGACGAATTCTGGAATGTGGACCCTGGGGAGCGGCTTAGAGAATGCCAAAGAAAGAAAAAGGGAAGAGGAAAAAGGAATTGAGAAGAGAAAGAAGTCAAAACCCCACATGGGCCAGAAGGGGGAAAAGGGGGGATTAGGTGACAATATCCGCCCGGCCTGAAGGGTCAAGAGAATCGAGCTCGGCGGCGGCCGAGATAAAGAGGGCCGGCGATGAATGGTGGGGGTTCAAGTGTGAGCCCATTGTGGGCTGCCGGAGGAGCGGCGAGGGGACATGGAAGTGAGGGCTGGCCTGCTTTCATGTGGCCAAGAATGGCCATTGTGGGCCGGCCGAGAGCCAGATCTGAGCAGCCCCTGTCACTTTTACAAACTTGTTATGGAGGGACTTAGAGAGCGGCTGTGAAAGGACATTGTGGGGCCGGGAATTATTAATAACCATCATAACAGGCGGAGGGCTGCTCCCCCCGCCCCAAGGCCCCCAGGGCCATTGAAAGGCCCAGAGAGGCGGCCCACAACCCGGCCCCTCCGCCTCTGGGAAAGACGACCTGGGAAATGGCAGGCGGGCTGCTGGGGGTGGGGGTGGGGGTGGGGGGGAGTGAGGCCCACATTTCCCAGGGTGGCTGCTCCGGCAGGACAGGGGGCAGAAGGGAGAGGGAGCCGGGAGCCCAGCCTAGACCCGACCACTGGCTCAGTGGGGCAAGGCTTGCCATCTAGCATATATTATGCTCCTACTATGTACCCGGTCAGGCCTGAAAAAGGCATCTTCTCAGTTTTTCCTAGGAGCCCCCACTCTTCTCATCCCTTCACAGGGAGCAGGGACTTCTCTTCCACTGCCCTTGGCCCTGCCCTGGTATTGGAAATGCCCACCACTGGAGCAGGGATGGCAGGAGCGGGAAGGCACCTTGGAAGAAACAAAAACCCAGAGAAGGCATATGACTTCACCATCACACAACCAGTAAGTATCTGAGGCAGGACTGGAATCCAGGGCTTTCCTGACCTCAAAGCTAGCTCTCCGCTTTGCCACGCTTCCTTTCAAATGGGCTCCATTCACCAAAATCCAACAAACCTTTATTAATCTGTGCGCAGGATATATGCTAGTAGTTGTGTATATGAAGACACACTGAGGTGCGCCATTGCCTCCGGATGACGCAAGCTGTGGGCCACCCAAAGACCATCGGAGAACGGACGTATGGTGACCATGAAGGAGCAGGCAGCATCAGATGACCAACATGAGACGTCAGGACAGAGTTGTCTAAGGGGAATGTCGCATGCAGGAGACAGAAGCCCCTCAGGTCCAGGCATTCCATTGGTCCCCACAAAATGACAGGAGAGTCCCAGGATGGCCTTCCCAGTGGGAGGGTGAGGAAGACACAGACAACTGTTGCCCTGGATGGACAGATCTGGATGGGCTTTGATCTCCACCATCTGGCGGAGCCCCCTCCCCATTGGTGATATCCCTCCTCAAAGAAAGGCTTCTCTCTTAGACTCAGAGCCCATAGGGAGTCACTCGGGTTTCTTGAATGAGGGAGTGCCACAGTGTGATGTTCAGATGGAGGAGGAAGATCACAGCCTGGGAAAATGAGAAGAGCTGATGGCTAAGGTGCAGCAGCGAGCCTGGGGTGGCCCTGGTGTGACCAGGCAGACCCCAGAGGGCTGTGAGAGGAGTGGAGGCTGAGCCCCAAGGTGTCCAGGAAAACGTCCAGGACTCAGAGGCCACAGTTCAAGCCTCAGGTCTGACGGCAGCCGCTCAAGTGACCTTGGGCCACTGGCTTGCCTTTCCTATGCCTTAGTTTCCTCATCCAGACAAGGGGGTGGGACTCAATGGTCTCTGGGGGCTCTGGGTTCATCAGCTCTGACCTCCCATGGGGGCTGCTGGTCCTGTGAAGAGGGGAGTGGGCCACCAGAGCCCCCTTCGCCTCATCTCCAACTTTGCTGAGGCCAGCTGTGACCTCCCCACCCCACAATCATGAAATAAGAGACTCCCCAAAGGAATCTTGGTTCTCATTGAGGCTCCAGAGACGCCTTAGCTTCCTGGGTGCCACGGGAAGAGTCGCCCGTCCGCCCGTTCTAATTGTCTCAAAGTAAACATTGAAACGTGAGAAAAACAAGGCTATGAGTCAACTGCAGAAAGAATAATCATGTTTAAAAAACCCCAAAATTCTTGACTGTGTAAACAGATCCAGTCTCAAGTGGGGGCCCTGGGCTGGAGGGGAGACAGGGGAGGTCGGAGTTGTCTCAGCCTCTCTGTGTGACTCTGGCTCGGGGCTTCCCCTCTCTGGGCCTCAGTTCCCCATCCACAAAATACTGGGGCTGGGGATCTCAAGGGGCCCCTCCAGGCTCCTCATGACCCTCAGCTCCCAATCCTGAGCAGTGAACAGGGGTGGGGGAGGGCCTCGTGGGGAGAGTTGGAGGGCAAAAGAGAGCAACAAGACCCCAATTTACTGACCAAGGGGTCAGTAGCCCTCCCCATCCCTTACCCATGACCTAAGAGGGAGGCTGCTTCCTCCCAGCTCAGGGACGACATTTGTCCTGGGTTTTGTAGGGGATGTAGGAGCTTCGGCATCCTTGTCTGGGAGGCTGCCTGCCCAGGTTGCCCAGGATGCCCAGGCTACCCCATTGGAGTCAGAAGCCTCGAAGGAAGCAGAATCACAATGAGGGAAGAAAGGGACACTCACAGAGACAGTGGTGCAGAGACAGAGAGAGACCCTCATGGAGATGGTGGTACAGAGACAGAGAGATCATCACAGAGACAGTGGTACAGAGTTAGAGACATGCTCACAGGGATGATGGTAAAGAGACAGAGAGACCCTCACAGAGTTGAAGGTACAGAGACAGATGCTCACAGAGACATTAGTATAGAGACAGAGAGATCCCAAGAATTGTCTTTTAAAATGCCTTTGATCTTCTACCTTTTCCAAAGAATCACAGAGTTGGGACTGACTTGGCATCTGACCCAGAGTTGGGCTCCAGCTCCTGCTGGTCCTCAAGGCTGCCACTCCCCCCCATCCTCTCCCTGACAAGGCCCCACTCTCCCTCCTCCCCAGGCTGGTCCTTGGCAGGATCTCCTGCAGAAACAGGACAATGGGGAGGCAAGGAGGGCCGGTTTCCCTGCTCTGAGACCAGAAGACTTGCTCCTGTCTGACTCGGCCAAGGAAGGCTTCCCAGCTCCACCCACCCGCCTCACCATCCCTCCATCCTGGAGACATTGGCTTTTGACTTGGGGCCACCCGTTGCCTTCCTTGGCCAAATTCTGGGTCCAGGAGACAAAAGCCCATCCCCACAGTACCCTGGAAGGGGGCTTGTGTGTTTGTGTCACTGTGTATTCCTGCATGTGCCTTATGAGTGTACATGCATGTGCAGGCATGTAGATGTACACCAACCTATGTCTGTGTGTGTTATGTCATGTGTGTCTGTATTCTATGTGTATTAGTGAAGACAGGTACTTTGTGTGTGTGTGTGTGTGTGTGTCTGGTTTACGACCCCCTGCATGAATCAGCATGTTTGCAGCCCATGGAGAATCCAGGCCCCCAGAGAGGGGCGGAGGGCCAGTTCCCACTGACCCAGGCACCAGACTCATTTTCTTTCCTTTTAGTTTTTTCTTCTTAGAAGGTTCTGGACATGATCTCATAGGATGAATGTGAGTGTGAGAATCCCCAGCCCAACCACCCACTGGAGAGGGCAATGAAGGCCCAGGCCAGGAATATTGATCGTCTCTGCCTTCAAGCACCTGAGTTCAAATCTTGCCTCTGATGTTTGTGTGGCCTAGGGAAAG
Organism: Macrotis lagotis; assembly: GCF_037893015.1. Classification (NCBI taxonomy): domain Eukaryota; kingdom Metazoa; phylum Chordata; class Mammalia; order Peramelemorphia; family Peramelidae; genus Macrotis; species Macrotis lagotis. The sequence continues at coordinate 280,072,415 of NC_133660.1, forward strand.
TCCATGCTCCTCTGGGGGCCTCCGTTCCCCCCTCTAAATGAAGGAGCTGGAGCCGACAACCCTGGAGGTTCCAGTTCCTAAACCTTAGCCCTAGAAATCAATATGGAGGACACGTAGCTGGAGAAGGGGTTCTTAACCCAGAGCCTACACACTATTAAAAAAATATTTGTTGTTGAGCCGTGTCTGACTCTTCATGACCCCATCCTGCCCCTGGAGTTTTCTTGGCAAAGATCCTGGTGGGCTCTGCCATTTCCTTCTCCAGTTCATTTTATAGGTATGGAAACTGAAGTAAACAGGGTAAAATGACTTGTTCAGGGCCACACAGCCTAGTGTTTGAGATCAAATTTGAACTCAGGTCCTCTCGACTCCAGTCCTGGTCTTCTATTCAATGAGTCATTGAATTGTCCTATTTAAGAAGTATATACACAAATAGGTATGAGTGTGAATAGATAGACATTAAAATATAAACATTGCGATAATTATTTCAAACTGGTCTCCTTTGTAATTCTTTGTATTTTTTATGGCTCTACAGATTGCTAAAGGAGATGAACATGACATGCACAAAAAGGTAAAGAGTTCTCAGCTGATTTTTCCACCAGAAAATAGTCTGGGGGTTTTAGTGGACCCCAAGTTCAATGTAGGTCAACAACACAGTCTGGCAGCCAAAAAGAGCCAGTCCAGTCTTCAACTGCACGAAGAGAGGTATAGTTTCCATTCTCCCTGTCACCTGCCCTCATTACACATCTTACCTGGAAGACTGCATTCAGTTCTGGGAGATGCAATGTAAGAGGGACATTGATATGGTGGAAAGGCTCCCTTGGAGGACAAGCAGGGTGGGGAGAGACTGGAGATCGCCCTCCATGGGGAAGGGATTGAGGATGTTCAGAAGATTCTCAGAGACCTTGACAGGTGTCTTTAGGCATCAAAGGGAGGCATCAAGGAGGCTTGACCAAGTCTACTTAGTCCAAGAGGGCCAAACCAAAGGCAAAGAGTCACATATGGGTAGAGGTCAACTACTGGACTGATCCCAAAGAGGAAGGAAGAGACTGCCTTGGGAAGGGGCGGGCTCTCCTTGGCTTCAGGCTTCTTGGGATGGTGTCCAAAAGCATCCTTGCTCAGAGGCAAATGGCAGCCTTGGAAAGCTTAGATATTCTGTGATTCAGTGACCAGCTTGGCCAGAAGAATGGGCACTGACTGACCTGAGCAAGTCCGTTGGCCATCCCTAAGAGGATCAATGACCTGGCCCTGGTGGGTGCTCTTGCCAGTCCTGTGCTGAAGGGTGATCAACACAGACAATCCTGGGGAAGTCTCCATAGATTGTCATCTCCCAAATGTTCCCTTTGAGTTTGGGCCATCACTGAGTTTGTTCTTCTTGTAATCACCTTAGTTTCCTACCACATGCCATCTGATCCCCCCAACACCATTCCTTCTGAGAGGCACCATCTTGTAGTAGTGGCTAGAGGACCAACCTCAAAGTCAGGGGCCGTCTCACCCTCTGACGCCAACTGACTGGGTATCTCTTTGTGGTCCAACACTCCCTTGAAGACTTTTACAGCCTAGATTAATATATCAGTGGGGGGGGGCAACTCACAGTGGCTCAGTGAATAGAGCACTGCTCCTGGAGTCAGGAGGACCTGAGTTCAAATCTGCCCTCAGATACTTAATAATTACCTGGACAAATCACTTAACCCTATTGCCTTGGGGGAAAAAAAGAACCAAAAATCAGATAAAAAAAATATATCAGTGGAGGGAGGTCCTCACCAAGATCCTGCTCTGGTGATGAAATCACAGGTTCAATTTAAGCAAAATCAACCAAGAAACGCAACAGAAGACTTCTGAGCAGGCAGGAACTAGTGTCTGTCTCCAGAGGAATGGTTCCCCAAGTTCAGAGACTACTCCCTTGAAAGTGAAGTCCATTCTTTCTTGACAAATCATCATGTCCATGCAGTGACTTTGAAATCAGACTTTCTGTTCATTTGCTACTGAGGATCCACCCCCTCCCAATAATGACAACCACCACAAATGCATAGGAGTTTTTTGCTCAAGGTAAAAGAATTGTTATCCAGCTCTGCTTCCCAGAGCCCCCAGTTCACAGCTTCCCCACAGTGAAATTCTCAGGGAAAGAATGATGTTGAAGCCCTAGCTGAGTTGGGGACCTGGAAGACAAGGGAAGGGCCTGATTCTCATCCATTTCAGAGGGAAGACTGCCCATTTTGGAATCCACCCTGTGTGACAAATGAGACTCAGACAAGGGAAGGGAGGAGCACTCGTGGTACAGGGGCTGGCAAGGGAAAGGAGCCAGGGCATGGCAGGGTCTCTGCACCTTTGTTCTAAGACATGCTCACACCTGTCTGCCAGAGGTCCTGGGGGATGCCTTGGATGATTGACAAGCTAACTAGGGGGTTGCCTCTACTGAGAGATTTCCTTTCCAGAGATAAAGATCTCTTCCTGGTGCTAACCCCAGCGAATGCTTTCCCCAGGGCTGGGGAGCAGACCTCAGCAACAGCCCGGCCTCCCCAACTGACAGATCCAGTCAGCTGTGGCATTTCCCAGGGGGAGATGTGGTCACTTAGGAGACATTCCTGCAGGCCCAGGCAAAGCTTGGGCAAGGTTTGGAGAATGCTGTGTGTCAGCCTCCTCCGGAGACAGAATGAGGAATAGGTTGGGGAGGAGAGATGGGGGAAGTGAGGGAGAACCACAGAGCCAGAGCAGCATGGGAGTGAGGGGCACAGGAAGCAACAAGGAATTGGAGACAGACCAGTTCTGCATGAAATAGTCCCCTTCCCTTCCCTCAGCATCAGTGTCCTTTGATCCTTCCCTGCATATACCCCGGCCTAGCAGAGACCTGTTGAGTGAAGTGCCCTTGGAATCCCTTCCTTTCTCTTCTCTCCATTAGTTCAAGGTCTGGAATATTTGAACTCAGGGCTCCCTTGCTCTATTGACAGGTTTCTATGCAGTATTGTCTCTCAAGCTAGTATCATAGCTTAGGAGCCCCTCAGGTCTGGCAGCCTCCCAGTTGGCCTCCCTCTATTCACATGAGGCCATTCCAGCTCTGTTATTAGCTATCTGCATAACTGACCTTAGACAAGTCACTTACCTTTCTAAGGTCTCAGTTTCCCCATCCAGAAATATGAAGAAGTTGGACTCAATGGCCTCTGAGGACCTTACTAGCTCTAAACTAATGACCCTGTGATCCCAGAATCTCTGTGGCATCTCCATTAGCCAAGCAGAACTCCCTTCTGACCATAATCTATTCATGTGAACCCAGGACTACTCATGCTCAGCCTAGGAACAAGACTCCTTTTGACAGGCAACCCTCTAGTGCAGGAGCCAACCTTTTCAACCCACCGAGGTGACCAGTAGGACTCTTGGTGACTTTCTGATCTCCTGGACTCTGGAGCCTGTCTGTCTGCCTGGCAATTTTTCCCTGCTTACCCATTCCCCTACTCCAAGCCTCACCTGGCCAGCCCTATCCTCATGCTGCGTCAGAGGGCATGGGACCAGGACAGGTCATATCATTTGGTAATCCTTGTCCAGAATGAGTGAAACTAGACTTGTTCATGAAAAAACTTCAATGGAAAACTCCCCAAAAGACAAGAACTGAGAACCATGGGACCCAAAGAAGAGCCCTCACTCTGGAAGCTGACCCTGCCCAGCACTAAAGTAAAAGCACCATTACAGATCCCATACTTGGAGAAATAACAGTAGTTGAGAGTCAGGAAACCTGGACTAATTACAATGAATATGTATAGCTCTACAGACAGATAGTCGGGAAAGCCACCTGCATGTAAACTTATTCCCAGGTGGATAGATGATGGATAGGTAGATAGATAATCAGAAAAAAGATGGGATAGATGCTAGATAATATATGATGATGATGTTTGTCCTTCATTCTTGAAGAAGACCATAACATCAGGAAGATGATGCCATGACAAGCACATGAAGTGGATTTTGCGCTGGGCGGGGGGGAGTAAGTTCCCAGACTCATTTTCTCCTCCAGAGTCATCTGGGTCCAGTGGCCAGATATGAATCAGGATGACTGGAGATGGATCTGGATGCAAGGAAATCAGTGTTAAGTGACTTGTCCGAGGTCACACAACTAGGAAGTGGTGTCTGAGTCTGGATATGAACTTGAATCCTCCTGATTCCAAGGCCAGTACTCTATCCACTACTCACCAATGCAGGGATCATTATTCTACTACAATAATGGGATGTCTTTTTTGTTGTCTAATAATAATAATCACTAACTCTTGTGTGAAAAAATTGTTGTCAATTTCTGTTTAAGGCAGTTTATTTCTTTGCATGAATATTATGAACTTCTCATTCATCAAAAGTTTAGAAAAAATTAATTTACCTGTTTTACCCTAAACTTTTTGTTTTTAGGTTTTTGCAAGGCAATGGGGTCAAGTGGCTTGCCCAAGACCACACAGCTAGGTAATTATTAAGTGTCTGAAGTCGGATTTGAACTCAGGTCCTCCTGACTCCAGTGCTCTATCCACTGTGCCACCTAGCTACCCCTTTACCCTTAACTTTTAAACTCAGACTAGCCCTTTTAATTGGGGATTGTTAATCTTATATATGTGTTCAAATTTCTGTAAATGTTTTCCCCTTAAAAGGCATTTCGGTACTTCAGTGTAAAACATATGCATACTTATAAAACCATTAATATTTGGATCCTCAGCTCTAAATTAACTAAGACAAATATTCAGCAGTTCATTTTCCTATGCTAATTAGGAATATTAAAACTAGTTCTCAACCAATCAGTTCTGCTGAAAAACACATGGTATTTCTTTTTCCTCTAAGAAATTAAATCCTAAGTGTCTGAAATAGTTCCTCAAACTAAATAAATTACTCGGATTTGATCATCTTGTACAGAGTAGAACTGCATATGCTCCTAAGGAGAGTGGCAGTATGTTTTAACAAAACAATACACTACTATAGACTTTCACTGGAAGAATAAGGGGAATAGATTGAGGCTATTGTCCTAATGGAGTATATTCACTCTACTGACACTATGATAGCATGTGGAAAAGTGAAGTCTGTGTTAATATTTCTTTGAAATAATATGTCTTGTCTGCTTGGCTAGGTAAAAGAAACACACCAGTGGGGGCTTATGAGCCTTGCTTTTCAGTAGATGCCAATCCACAGCTTTTTAGAGATGGACAATGGAAGCATCCTTAAACTCCTTAGGAACAACGTCTTCTTGCCAAAGATTTCAGCCAGATTTTGTTAACTTCCTTGTCTTGTAAATCCCAGATGGAAAACAATCAGGACCAGAGACTTTGCCACACTGGAGAAACCTAATGACATTCAAAACCTCTTCTTTAGTTGTATGTTCAGCAAGAGGGATTGATTTCATCCTGAGGCATGTATCAATGGTGATCTCTTGAGAACACAATGGAAGGATTTATCCCATCTCTCTAAGATCACATCCTTGGGAATCAGTGTGACTCCATCAGCATTGAATACCTGAGATGCACCATATGTCTTGGTCCATAAATAGCCATCAGGGAGTCATAAAAGTGCTGTGGATTGTTACTATCAGCATAAAACTGAATTTCATCTACCTTCTTATTAAGACAAAATTTCTGTGACTCTACACTTTACTTGCTCTACATTTTACTTTTGATAGAATTAAATTCTGTCTTCTTAGGGATTACTATTCTGCTGGTAAACCCTGTGAATTCTCATTTTTCATTTCTTTCTGAATTTCTCCATCTTTTTTCATCAAATTAACCCTGATGATCTTGAGTGTTTTGGCCTGAATGGCTCAGTGTTTGGGAAGCTCTGAAGGAAAGTGTGAGAGAGGTTGACCACTAAACTGAAGGTCTACAGAGCCATTGTGCTGACTTCATTGCTCTATGCCTGTGAAACCTGGAGAACCTACAAGTGACATGTCAGGAAATTGAATCATTTCCATTTTAATTGCCTTAGGAAGATTCTGAAGATCACTTGGCAGGAGACGAGACCAGACCCTGAGGTCTTTTCTTGAGCTAAACTGCTAAGCATCCAAATATTACTGCTACAACAGAGAGTGCAACTTCAATGGACTGGCCAAATATATATTTGCTCAAAAGACTATTTTACAGAGCAATCATACAAGGCAAACACTTACACGGAGATCAGAAGAAGTGCTACAAGGACACTCTCAGGGTCTCTTTGAAACACTTTGGAATCAATTGTGAGGCATGAGAGGCACTGCAAAAGACCCAGCATGGTGTATCTGCTTCCAAAATTGTGCTGTGCTCTATGAATGAAGCAGAATTGCAGTAGCTCAAAAGCAACATCTCCACTCCAAATATTCATATGGACTATTTGTGCCTGATCTGTGGTAGGACCTTCCAAGCTTGTATTGATCTGATCATTCAGAGTCAGACACACTGCACATTGACTTCAACATAATGATGTCATTTTGGTTCTCTTTGAGAATGAAGGACGACAATTAGCCAACCAATCTATAGTCACATGTTTTCTTTTCATATGTATTTTTATTTCTTTAAATATTTCCCAATTGCATGCAAACTATTTTTAACATTCATTTTTTAAAAAATTTGAGTTCCAAATTCTCTCTCTCTCCTGCCCCTCCCCTATTCCTTAAGAAGGCAAGCAATATGACATCAATTATACATGTGAAGTCATGCAAAACATACAGGCATACCTCAGAGATATTGTGGGTTTGGTTCCAGACCACTGCAATAAAGTAAATATTGCAATAGAGTCACAATTTTTTAGTTTCCCAATACGTATAAACATTGTGTTTAGATTTTGCTGGTCTATTAAATATGCAATAGTATTATGTCTAAAAAACAACAAATACCTTAGTTCAAACAATACTTTTTTGCTAAGAAACGCTAAGCATCATCTATGCCTTTAGTGAGTCATCTTTTTGTTGGTGAAGGGTCTTACCTCATTGCAAATTAAAACAACTCAGAGACCACCTCACACCGATTGGATTGGTCAATAAGACAGAAAAGTAAACTGGCAAATGGTGGAGGGATAACAAAAACTGGGGCCCTAATGAACTATTGGTGGAGTTGTGAACTAGCCCAACCATTTTGGAAAACTGTAACTATGCCCCAAAACTATAAACTGTGCATACTTTTGACACAGCAGTCCTACCACTAGGTCTGTTTCCTAAAGAGAACAAAAAAAAAAAGGGAAAAGATCTATTTTTACAAAAGATACAAGCAGCTCTTTTGTGGTGAGCAAAGATATTTTGATTTGCACTTCTCTCAACAGTGATTTAGAGCATTTTTTTCATATAACTATAGATAGCTTTGATTATGTCATGTGAAAACTGCTTGTTCATATCCTTTGACAGATTACCATTTAAATAATAGCTCTTATTTTTGTAAATTTACCTCAGTTTCCCATAGAGTTGAGAAATGAGAACTTTAATAGAGTAGTTTACTTAAAATGCCTCCACCCCCTTTTACAGGTTCCTGTTTTCCTTCTAATTTTGGTTACATTGGTTTTCTTTGTGCAATTTTTTTTAACATAGTCTATGTTGTTTTATTTTTATTTATTTTTTAAACATTTCCTGAATACATTTTTTAATTTATTTTTTATTAATGATATTATTTGAGTTTTATAATTTCCCCCCACCAATCTTACTTCCCTCCCCCCAACCCCCCATGGAAAACAATCTGTCAGTCTTTACTTTGTTTCCATGAAATTGAGTGTGATGAGAGAGAAATCATATCCTTAAGGAAGAGACAATAAGTCTAAGAGGTAACAAGATCAGACAATAAGATATCTGTTTTTTCCTAAATTGAAAGGAATAGTCCTTGAACTGTGTTCAAACTCCACGGCTCTTTATCTGGATACAGATGGCACTCTCCTTTGCAGACAGCCCAAAATTGTTCCCGATTGTTGCACTGATAGAATGAGTGAGTCCATTCAGGTTGATCAGCTCCCCCATGTTGCTGTTAGGGTGGACAGTGTTCTTCTGGTTCTGCTCATCTCATTCAGCATCAGTTCATGCAAATCCCTCCAGGCTTCCCTGAATTCCCATCCCTCCTGGTTTCTAATAGAACAATAGTGTTCCATGACATACATAGACCACAGTTTGCTAAGCCATTCCCCAATTGAAGGACATTTACTTGATTTCCATTTCTTTTGTGCAATTTTTTTTTTAATTTCATGTAACCAAAATTATTCATTTTATTTCCTGGGATCTTCTCTTTCTTTTGTTTGGTCATTAACTCTTCCCTTATCCATAGACCTGAGAATTTTTTTTCCATGTGATATCACTTTTTATGTCTAAATCATTTCCCCACTTTGGTCTTATTTTGGTATACAGTGTGAGATCTTGGTCCATGCCTGCTTTCTAGTTTTCCAAGCAATTTTTGACAAATGGTGAATTCTTAACCCAAATGTTTAGATCCAAATACTAGATTATTCTAGGAATTTACTCCTGTGTATTGTGTAGTAAGGCTATTCCTCTTCTCAAACCCTCTATTTCTTAACCACTACCAGATTGTTCTCACAATTACTACTACGTATTACAGGTTGAAAGCTGGTATGGTGAGGCTACCTTCCTTCACATTATTTTTGTTGATTCTCTTTATAGTCTTGAACTTTGGTTCTTCCAGATGAATTCTGCACAGTGCACTTTCAGTAAGGGTCAACAGTTATAATGACCCCAAAATGCTCCTCTGTGCAAGATATTGGGCACCAGACATTAGGGATGGTGATCCACCATTAGTGGAGATTCTCTTCCACTAATGCAAACCAACAATTCCTCTCTCATTAATGGTCTATAGAGAATTGAGGTGGGGCACTGAAATGTCAAATGACCTGTCCATGATTACATAGTCATTAAGATGTCCGAAGTAGGATCTGCTTGAACACCTGTTGATTGCCCCAGTTGTTAGAAGCTGACTGGAAAATAAAAGCCTCTGCCTGCAAGGAGTTTGCACTGTCCTGTGGGGTGGGGGCAGAGAGGGGAAATGAAACATGTACATGGATGTAAAAACCTGAGGTTTGAGGAGGGAGAGGGAAAGAACAACTAGAAGGATCAGGGGAGGCTTCACTAAGAAAGGGACCACTATGATTGAATTTGGTAATGTAGCACCCCTCTCTTGCACATTCCCCTAAACGGCACTCACCCTAATGGTTTGGGACGTCCACAGAGGCTACTCTACTCAATTTTATATCGGACAACACTGAGGGATTAAGGTTTATAGAATGAGCCCCCGTTGGTGTGCTACCCATAATCACAACAATTCTTACACCATTAAAATTGAGAAAATGAATTTATTGAGAACAAAGCATTATCTTCTAATTAAGGGTCCATTCTCCTCTAACACACAAAAGACCCCTTGGAAGAGTGGGCTGAAACAAAAAGTATAAAGGTATCATGCACACATTTAAAGAATATTCTTGGAAAGAAGTATCTCCCAATTCCTGCTCCCAGAAATCTTTTTCTCCCTTCCTTTTGTCCTTCAAAGTTAGCTGTGGCTCTTGGTGTCAGCTATGGATGAGTTGCTTCCCTTCTCAATTGGGCTGGCTCCTCCAAAGGAAAGGCATCTCTGCTGGATAAGCTGATGCTGTTTTGGGGCAGACCAGAACACCTAGGGATGGGCTAGACCTCTCTTCTTCTGGACCTAGGCCCTTTTCCACTGGCCTGGATCAATATTCTGATGCTAGTGCCTCTCTTCCTTCTGCTTAAGGGAGCACCCATACCCCCTCTGAAGTCTTTTCAGATATTGTAGTGCCTACTAGATCATTGTCTGGCCATACCTAACTCAAGTTTGCCTTCTGGCCACCTCCCAACTGTTTTGTCTAATGCTACCATGCCCAATGGTCTCTGCTGCTGACTGTGAGATCTCTGATGGGACATCTGAATCTCCTGTGTTCATGAGATTTCCCATCTTGGAGGACTCAGTCACCTCTTTTCAAAGGTGTCAGGACAGAGGTGCCCTCTGTGCTCTTGGATATATAAAACTAGAATGAGACAAGTTGTGAATTAGACCTTCCCAACTCAAAACAGCTTCCATGCTGGAAACTGCCATGAAAGAGCCTAAAAGACGGATGGCATCTGCTCTCTACACCCTCAATTTCAGCCCCTATGTATGCTTAAAGGACTGAAATGAGGTCTCAGGGAGAGTCTGCCCCCATTGGGACCATGACTGAGAAGATGGAAAAGGGAGCACGTTCTAGACATTAGGGAGGCTTCAAGGTGTCCCACCCAAGGAAACTCCTAAGGAAACTGGAGAGACCCTGAGAACCAGGCCTCAGACACCTGGTGAAGAGACCATAGAGTCTGCTTTGACTTCCTTGGTCTTATGTCAAACAGGTGAGAGAACAGAAGCCTGGGGCCATCTTTAATTCTTCTCTTTCCTTCACTGCACCTATCCTTCCCCCATTCAATTGGCTGCCAAGTCTGGTCCCTCCCCATCATCCCTTTCTCTCCACCCACCCAATACCCTCATGGGGACTCTCATTCCCTGCTGCCAAGATTATAAGGACACTCTCCTTCTGGCTTTTTGCTCAAGGCTCTTTGCTCCAAGCAGTTGCCAGAGTGGTCATCTTAAAGCATGACTGACCAGGCCCCTCCCCTACTCAAAAAAGGGGGAAGGCCTCCTGGGTGTTCCTTAAATAAAATGAATCTGTTCATCATTCAAGTCCTTCATAATCTTGACTCTATGTGACCCCAGGCAAGTCTTTTCACCCTCTTTGCCTCAATTTCCTCATCTAACATGGCAAACCAAGAAAATCTCCAAATGAAATCAAAGAGAATTGGGTGTGACTGAACAGCAATAAAAATATTTTATGTGGATTGTTCAATGGACTAATTTTCCCCCAAAATAAACTCCTTAAAGGCCAGAATAGCATACACACACACACACACACACACACACACACACACACACACACACACACACACACAGTCTTTGCACCCTTAGCACTGGATAAATAAGACCTCAGTTTGGGTTTATTAAATTGTATGGAATTGAATTGAAGTGCCCTCTGCCTTGATGCTCTCTATCTGTCTCCTCAGTGGCTTGAGGATCTCAGAGATGGAGTCCCATACCTGACCATGGGTTGCTACAGACATCGACCAATTTCCTTCATGGGCCTGGGCCTGGGAGGGATTTTGGCTGGGCCTGAGTCATCCAAACACAAACAAGGAAGAGGGCCTGGTTCTGGAGTGGTCCAGCATGTTCTCATTGGGTTCTAGACAAAGGAACTGCTGTCCCTGGGAAGCAGAGGCTCCAGTTGAATTTTCAATGAATGGCGCCTCCCCCTCCTTACCCACCGCAGTGCCCCCCACACCCAGCCTCACCAAGTCGTTTTGAAATCTGAAGAAACAGAGCAGTTCAGGGTCAAATGTTTTAGGCTGCCCTCAATAACAGGGGCCCCTCAGCAAGTCTTTTCCTTCTCTTCTGGGCTGAGGCTAAAAAGGAGGAAATGCCCATTATGGTGTGACCTTGTGTCACCGAGGCTGACAGGCCTCATATTTAAGGCTCAACGAGGCGTTTATTTTTAGCCTGAGCTGGGTGTAGAATGCTGGGGGGGGGGGGCAGTGGGAGGGGGCAGGCTGCTGGGAAGCCCCCATGTCCACTCTCCCCTGTATCCTGTCCTCAGCTCAGCCTGGCCTGTTTACATTTCTGCTCTCTAGGTTGGATAACTTCCTTGTTGGTTTGATGTAGCCTGGCCAGCCCAGTATCATTATCCTGTATAGTCACCCTCTTGGGGTGTACACGGGGGGTTTTCAGATCCTTCAGCCCACAGATCATTTCCTTAAGGATGCAGCCTGCCTGGAAAAACAGGGAAAAGGAGGTGGGGGTTGGGGGCCTCCCAGGTGGCCTCAACTGTGAGTATAAATATTATCTCCTGAAAAGTTCATAATAATCCCACATGAGCTTGGATGGTTTCGCTTCAGAATGCCCTTCTTCTAAGAAGCATCTTAGGGGTTTGTGGCTTTACATTAGTGGAAGATCCCAGGCCATATTCATCCTGGATTGTTGTGGCTGAAAAGACTGATCCCCTGGTAGCCAGGACTCTGGGGATGAGATCCTCGCTTGGCTACTAAAATATGGAATGCTTTAAAATATTTTTACTATTTAAAAACATAGAACAAATGAGGAATAAGAACAAAAGCAAAGTTGACAGATATCAGAGACTTATTTGGGGAGGGAGAAAGGGGAGTAAAATAAGTTTCATTCATGCAGCCCAGGGGGAAATACCAGGAATATGTTCTACTTCTGCCTATAGTTGCAAAGATGAAGTGTTCCTTTAAGACAGAAAGATCCCCCCATGAACAAAGGAGACCATTTTCTCTACCATGTGAGGAAGTTGCTGAGGGGCTTTCATTATTGAATGATGAAGATAGACAATTTAAGGAATGTCTATCTTTTCTAAAAAATCCTTTTAATAAGAGATTCTACCAGTTGTTAGAGGAGAAGAGGACCACATTATCTCAAATAATAGCAACTTAAATGATGGGGATCTTTTGGACTTGGCTAAAATATTAGGAATGTGTCTCTTTTCTCCCTTCTGTCCTCTTTCCTTCCTTTTCCATTTCTATTTCTTTTCTTTTATTTAATTTTTTTAGGCTTGGGGTTTTTTTTTTTTTTTGGAGTTTTTTTGCAAGGCAATGGGTTAAGTGGCTTGCCCAAGACCTCACAGCCAAGTAATTATTAAGCGTTTGAGGCTGGATTTGAACTCAGGTACTCCTGACTCCAGACCAGTGCTCTATCCACTGTGCCACCTAGCCACCTAGTCACCCCTCCTATTTCTTTTAAATAACTTTTGAAATTTATTCTAAAAGAAAAGTGGTCTCCTCCTCCTCCTTATTTAAAATAAAATTTTATAATCCCCTCCCTGTGATGCTAAGGTGGGTAGAGGGGTGTCATCCTCTGTTTTCTTTTGGGGAAGAATTTTCTCCCTGTGAGCTAATGGCACTTGAGGGAAACAAAGTTCTGAACTTCTGGCTCAAATGAACACTTTTCTTCATGTTGTTCTTCAACCCTGTAATGCATCTGCCCTCCCAGCTTCACCACCTAATGTCCAACCTATTCCTAAAAATCCAATTCAGGAGTGGCTAGGTGGCACAGTCAATAGAGCACCAGCCCTGGAGTCAGGAGGACCTGAGTTCAAATCCAGCCTCAGACATTTAATAATTACCTAACTGTGTGGCCTTGGGCAAGCCACTTAACCCCATTTGCCTTGCAAAAACCTAAAAATGAAAAAAAAATAGAAGAAAAATCCAATTCAAATTGTGCTTCCTTGAGGAAATTTCCTGAATATCTCATCAGTTTTAGCTTACCTGGACAAGCTTTGCTATCGACATTTTTTTTTTGTCAAAAGAGCCTTTATTAATTTCCTGACTCAGCCCAGGTCTTCAGTTTGTGGCATTAATGTCTAAGGACCTTGGTGTCATTGGACTCTGCCACCACTTTGCTGTCTGTCTTCCGAGTGCTGGTCTTATGCAAGGAGCTACCACTGCTGTCCAAAGCATACACGAGTTTGAAGTCCTCTGCATCCTCCTGCCGATTTCAATAGGTGTGCTATTGACTTTTCCCAAGAAGCTGGTCTGTTCAGCTTTACACCCTCAGACCAGTCATATTGAGTTGTAGTAGACTCTTATGCTGAATTAGAGTGGATAGTCTTTTGTCCTTCCTTCCCTCCATCCATCCATCCATTCATCCATCCATCCATCCCTCCATCCATTCATCCATCCATTTGTCCATCCATCTATCCATCCATTCATCCATTCATATGACGAACCTTTATAATGGACTTACAATATGGAAGAAACTATGCTAGAGATAAAAATGAACCCCCCCCCCCCAATTAATGTAATTGCTGATGGCCTAGGCACCTCAATTGAATCAAATAAAAATATTTTTAAAATAAGTCTCTAGTCTATATGAGAGAATTATAATGCTCTGGCCATTGGTAAAGACCAATGATGTTATACAAGAAACATCTCTAATTGGCTGAAAGAATTAGACACAGTTCTGGGTCCATAAAAAAATATATATTTTCAGCCCAGTGATGAGCCTTCAGTCAAACTGTGAATCAGCCTTGTGGAGATGGAGCCAAAAATTGCTGGGGGGGAGGAGGGGGTAGAAGAGGAGGAGAGAAGGGTGTTTTATTGTTGGTGTTTAGTCACTCTCTAGTCATGTCCAACTCTTCCTGACTTCATGGGGGTTTTCTTGGCAGAGATTCTGGAGTGGTCTGCCAATTCCTTCTTCAGCCCATTTTACAGAGGAGACTGAGATAAAAAGAGTTAAGTGACTTGCCCAGGAATCACACAACTAGTAAGTATTTGAGGCTGGATTTGAACTTAGACCTTTCTGACCTCAGGTCCTTCACTCTGTCTACTGTGCCAACCTAGCTTCTATTAACTCTGGTGTTAGCAGGACCTGTCTGATAGTCTCTTCTACACTCTCATTTTACATCAAGCAGTATCAGAGACCCATTGGAGATAGAACATTCAGCGGGAAGCAGCAGTCACTTGAAGAAATGGAAGTGCGCTTTGTAAGTCTTAATGTGATATGCAAATGTTGACTGTTATTGTAATTTTACCTTTCTGGGACTCAGTTTCCTCTTTGGTAAAATGAATGGATTAAACTCTGTTGACCTTATGGACCAGGTCAGGAGGTGAAGTTGAGTGAGTGAGCAGGTGAGGAGAGACTGAGGGAAAGGTAGGGTGGAACCAGGCTTTCAAGAGAGGGGGGGTTAATAATTGAAACTGAAACTACACTACCAATCCAGGAGGATTTTGAACTTTCCCTCTCCACCCTCCAGGGCATTCTCTCTCAGAGATTGGATCTACCTCGAGATTAGGTGGATTCTAGCTTTGGGTAATTCATTTCTCAGTTACCTTTCCAGCAAAGCTGGGCTATTAGTTCTCTAGCCTCCTGTGGATGCTTATTGAGATAACAGTGTTATATAAACAGCTTTAATACAGAAAACTCTGATGCTGCCCACCACATTCCCATATTCAGACCCAAGGTGCAATGAAGTTGTGAGTCATTGCACTCACCCCCAGCATGCAGAGGCTTCAGTTTGACTTGATGGACCATTGGTGTCATTGAGGCTGAAGCTGGGATTCCAGAGGATGTGAGTTTGGCAGAGGTGTACCCTTCTCCTCTTAGGAAAGGTGACTTTGAAGCCATCAATAGGTTAACCCCCTTGGTCTGAGTGAAGAACGCACAAAACCAGACCAGACCAAGGTTCAATTGTCCAGTCAGGCAACTCACCTGATTGTCTTCCCCACCCACCCAAAGGTGGCCTGTCCTTGAGGCTGTCCAAGGGTCGTAAGATAGTTCAGCACACATACATTCCCATCACTGGAAGTGTGGTGGGACAGAATCAACCAACCAAGTCTTAATTATCTGAACATTTGTATGAATAGTGTCTGCTTGAATATCTCGTGTACATAAACTCAGCTCTTGGCAGAACAAAGCAGAGGGAACAAAGGTAATAATTACAATTCATATTTTTCCAGGACTTTGAGGTTGGCAAAATGTTCCCCCTCAACTGCCTTGCTGGGAAGATAGGACAAGTAACAACAGCAACAAAAACCATAATAGTGATGACAACAATAACAATGTTAACTTTTGCATGATACTGTATGACTTAAGACATGTTTTACATCCATTATCTCATGCAAACCTCACAATCACCCTATGAGGTATAATTATCCCCATTTCAGGGATACAGAAACCGAGGCTGAGAGAGATTCAGAGTCGTGCACAAGTCGGTGGCAAGGAAGTATTCAGAGCCAGTATTGGCACACTCTTACGTGTTGCCCTCTCAGTTCCTGTCCTCAGAGTCCCTAGATTTTGGACTCATACACATACAGGGACTAGAAAATGACTAAACTATAAACTCATATTCTTCACCTAGGTCTTTCTTCTAGCAAGTCAGTTATTGTATTCTTCTCTAACAGGTTTCTTCTTTCACTCCCTACAGAAACATTTTTCTCTTACTTTTCTCAAGCCTTCCATCTCTCCCCCCTCCCAGTCTTTCAACCATGGATTTCACCTCTTTCTTTATCTTGTGATAGTTTGATCTTCTCCTCCTTTCTTCTCTTCATCTCAAAACCATCTGCTAGCATACCTCGCTCTTTCCTCCTTCCTCACCTATCCTCATAGTGAACCACAAAGTGACTCTTCTCTGAAGACCAACTTTTCATTGATCCCATTTCCTTCCATGGTTGCCAGAAGATTACCACTTAGTTCATCTCTTTTCTTGCTTTGCTCTTCAACCTTCCCCCATCTATCACTTCCTCCCTGACTGCCTTTAAGCTCAAGCCTAAAACCAAGGGCAAGTATTATCCACAATGGGAGTCAACTAGAAGCCTTCCCAATAAGATCAAGAATGAAGCAATATTCAGGATTGTACTAAATAAGCAATAAGAAAAAGATAATGAAAGAATAAGAATAGGCCACAAGAAAACAAAACTATCACTTTTTGTAATAATATGAAAATATACTTAGAGAACCTGAAAGACTCAACTAAAAATGTCAAAACAATGAATGATTTTAGCAAAAACAGGATATAAAACAAATTCACATAAATCATCAGCATTCCATTGTTACCACCAAAACCCAACAAAGCGGAATAGAAAGAGAAATTCTATTTAAAATAATTATAGATTGTATAAAAGATATATATAGGAACTATATGAACACAATTATAAAACACTTCATATAAATAAAGAGATCTAAATAATTGGAGAATTACTAATTCCCATGGATAGGCTGAATTAGTAGAAAATAGTGACAATTCTACCTAAGTTAATTTAATTATTCAATGTCAAGCAAATCAAACTACCAAATAATTATTTTAGGGAGCTGGAAAAAATAATAACAAAATTCATTTGGAGGAACCAAAGGTCAAGAATATCAAGAAAATCTCTGGGGGAAAAAGTGAAGGGAAGATAGCCTAGAAGTACCAGATCTTAAACTATACTACAGAATGTTAATCATCTAGATGATCTGGTACTGGATAAGAAACAGAGAGATCAATGAAATAGATGAGGTACACAAAATACAAAAAGTAATTGAACACGAATAATCTAGTGTTTGATAAAGTCAAAGACCTGGAACCTCTGGGACAAGATTTCTCTATTTGACAAAAACCTGTTGCCAGCAAGTAGTCTGACAAGAACTAGATATAGACCAAGTTCTCACACTGTATATCAAGATGAAGTCAAGATGGGTACATGGTTTAAATAAAAAGGTGATATCACAAGCAAACTAGGGGAATATGAGAAAATTACCCCATTGGATCTATAGATAAGGAAAGAGTTCATAATCAAACAAGAGATAGAGAGGTTCATGAGAGGCAAAACAGTAATTTTGATTACATTAAATTATAAAGGATTGGTGGTACGAGCAAAATCAATGCAACCAAAATTAGATGCAAAGGAGAAAATTGCGTATAAAAAATAGCAATTTTTCAGATAAAGTCCTCATTTCACACATACATGTATATATATATATGTACATGTCTCTCTCTCTCTCTCTCTCTCTCTATATATATATATATATATACATATATATATATATATACATATATATATATATATATATGAAAAGAGAGGTACCTGAATCAAATTTATAAAAATATGACTCATTACCCAGTTGATAAATGGTCAAAAAATATGAACAGTTTTCAGAAGATGAAATCACAGTCATTAATAGTCCCATAAAAAAGACTTTAAATCACTATTGATTAGAGAAATGTAAAATAAAACATCTCTTAGATACCACCTCATAGCTATCAGATTGAATAATATAGCAGAAAAGGGAAAATGAGAAATGTTAGCGGGGATGTGGGAAAAATGGAACACTAATGTATCGTTGATGGAGTTGTGGACTGATTTAACCATTGTGTTACCTTGGACACATCCTTTACCCTTGGATCAGAAGTCCATCATGGTTCCACAGCTGAACCAGAGGATTTCTAATCCAAAACCTCCTTGAAGAGTTGGAAAAACTGAACCTCAGAAAATCCCACTTCTGATGTAAACTTACTTCTTATGTGACCATGGGCAAATTATACAACCTTCCTGAGTCTTAGTTTTCTCATGTGTAAAATGAAAAAATGACTAGATGATTTCTAAGGCCCCCTACCACCTCTAAGTGGGAAGGGGCATTTCCTCTAGTCTTCTACCAGTTGTGGGTTTGTTCTTTCCAATTCTGACCAAAGAGTTGTCATTGAGTCTCGTCTTCAAGTTTGAGGCTCTCTATATGTTTGCCACATAGATCAGAATCAAAGTATCTCTTATGGACCAAGCACAATGGCAGGCACCAGGAATACAAAGACAAAAGTGAAACAATCCCTGCCCCCAAGGAGCTTCCTTTCTATAGATGCAGCCAATATATACAGATGCAAAAATATGCAAAAAGTACTTGGGGAAGGGGAGATCTCTAGCAGCTGAGATGATCAGGAAAAAGATTATATAGAAAGCCCTGAGCTCAGTCTTAAGGGATATTAAAGATACTAGGAAATGGGAGACTTGGGTTCAAGGCCATTTCAACTCCAACATAACACTGGCTATGAGACCTTGAACCATTCTCTTAACCTGTTTTTTTTCCCCATCCTCCTGTGTGTCTATGATCTTATTGGTATAAGCCTAACTTTCACTGATACAGGAAACAACCTAATATTCTCTTGGATTGCACAGCCAAAATATCATCCCCTTCTGATTATCTTTTTGGTGAAAAGAGTCTCCAGACTGAGCATCCAATGGTCTCTCTTCATTCCCAACATAATCCAATTCCCCTTTAAATGTGTTATGACCTTCTTGAACCCTTCTGAGACAGAAATGAAGCCACTTAGCATGAAGCAGCTTGAGGGATCTACTCAAACCCAAGGTAAGGGGAAGACTCCTTGATGTCATAGATACAAAAGAACTGAATTCCTCACTACAAAAGGTCACCAGGTGGATAAGAGAGACAGATGTGAGATCACAATGCTTGAACCTTCACTGGACACCATGAGTCCATAAGCAATTGAATTTCTGCAAAAATCTGTGGCATTTCTAAAACAGTGGACAATGGACAGGCAGATGCAAGACATTAGAAGTTACATAGGAAGGAAAGATAATAGTGTTTAAGCATCATTACCCAGGGACCCTAGGTCTAAAGGTCCATTCACTTTAAAACAAAAGAAGTCCCCTTTCCTATGACTGTGAGGATGTCCACTAGGAACTAACTAACATTTGCAGGACCACATAGCCTCCCTCTCATCTTTATCTCTCTCTTTCTTACCCCCTTTCCTTTCCCACCTTATTGTTTTTAGAGGGGGTTTTTTTTGTCTCTATCCACTGCACCACGTAGCCGCCCCCAAGCTTGTGAATTGGAGTCCTATCTTGGGGGGTGGCTAGGTGGTGCAGTGGATAGAACACCAGCCCTGGAGTCGGGAATATCTGAGTTCAAATCTGGATACAGACATTTAATAATTACCTAGCTGTGTGGCCTTGGGCAAACCACTTAACCCCATTGCCTTGCAAAAAAAACAAAAAGACCCTAAAAACAATAAACTCCTATCCTGATATTCAAGGCTTTCCACAACTAGGGACTGCCCTGTCACATTGACCACTGTAGCTCCTAGGGTTCCTCTCCACATTCTCTGTTCAGTCCCCAGAGCATACTTTGAGCCCCCCAACTTTCTGCATGGCATCTCTAATTTTCTCTCTACTTGCAGGGCCCACTAGCTCTCCCTTCTCGTGTTGTATTTTCCCTCATTCTCTATAAACCAAATCAAATGTCATCTCCTCCAGGAAACCCACCTGAGTTTACTGTGATATATTTTCTATTTATGCCTTCTCTGACTAGATGACCCTAAGCAAGTCATTTCTCCTGAGTCCTTTAGATAAATGATCAACTTTCAGATGTGGAGGAGTTAACCTTCATTCAATGTATCATGAAGCTCAGATCCTCTCCTTATCTCTATCACAAGGTTCTCTCTTAGGGAGTTTCTTTTCTTCCTTTATGCTATCCTGTTGGGAGATCTCCTCAGCTCCCATGGAGCCCATGATCATCTCCACAAATGATTCTCATCTCTCTGGATAGAGCCCTAACCTCTCTCCTGACCACCAGTCTCTCATCTTCACCTGCCTGTTTGACATCAATCTAGATATCTTATGGATCTCTTAAACTCAATATGTCCACAGTTGTACTTGTTCTCTTTCTCCAAACCCTTCCCCTTTCCTAGCTTCCCTATTACTGTGGAGGGTCCACCATCCTCCCAGTCTCCTGGATTTAAGGCTTAGGAGTCATTCTTGACTGCTCTCTCTCATGCCCCATGTCCCACTCCACCCCACTCCCAATCCAATTAGGTGCTAAGTCTTGGTGTTTCAATTTTCTTATCTTTTCTCCTCAGACCTTCCCCCCAACCCTCACCCCCTTCACAGGTTCTCCTCATCTCATTCCTGAACTGTTGCAAGAGTTGCTGGTGATCTGTCTGCCCCAAGTCTCTCCCTTTGGTCTACTCCACTATCTAAGTAATCTTCCAAAAGTGTACACTCCACACTGGCTTCCTATTATTTATAGTGTCAAATAGAAAATCCTCTGACTTTTCCAGCCCTTCATAACCTGTCCCCTTCCTACCTTTCTTCCCCACCATATCCAGTGTCCTGGCCTTCTGGCTGAGCCTCTTACCAAGTGCTCTGTCTCTTGTAAGTTGTCCCCAAGCCTGGAAGCCTTAGCCTCCTCCCACAAACAGTAGTAGACAGCTCTATGGGCTCACTTCAGCTTGATTATATTTTCATACCATCTTCTCCCAGGCAGTTGTGTTTCTCTCTAAGAGAGTTTCTCTAAGAGTTTCTCTTCTCTCCTAAGAGGAATTTCCTGGATGGAAGGAACCAGGAATCCAGGGCCTGCAGCCTCCTGAAGCATCAGCTTTCCCATTTCTTCTCCACTGGGTTGACAAATAGATTGCATAACTCTTCATGTGACTCAGTCAATGGTAGCCTAGGAGGGGAAGGAAGGCTAGGGAACAGATTCCATGCCACGTTTTCCTTGATCTGAAGGCCTCAATTTGGATAAGAAAGCTTTATTCTTCCCCTTTAAAACAGAATTCAAAATTCCAAAGGCAGCTTCCACTGATTCTTCTCTTTTCCATCTTGATTGCTCAATGGCGATTGGTGGTCCCTGTGGTACCATTGGCTTTGCATGGACATTTGATGGGTTGGGCACCCTGAGGAAAATCCGCGTGGGATTTTGGGTGGTTCTGTTCCTTTCAGCATTGCCAGTTAAGCGGAGAGGAAGGGGAGTGGGAGCTGGGGAGCCTCCAGTTTGCATTGCATTGAGATCTACAGGAAACAGACAGGCTGTGGAGGAAGCTGGCTGTCAGATGAGCTGGGCAGCCTGGCCAGGCAAGTGGGCACAGGCTTTGTGAAGCTTGCACTGGTGGGTGGGTACAGGCTTTATGGAGCCTGTACTGGGCCTACAACATGAGTGCCCTCCTAGAGAAGAGAAAGGAGAAGGAAGGTCTTGTGTATCTTCTATGCCTAGGAGTCTCCAATGTAAGCATCCAAGGGCTTTTCCTTAACCTTCAATGACTTATGGGAGGCCGGAATCCACTGTAGAACTTCCCTATCTTCAATATGTTTTCTCTCTTGTCACATTTAACTTAGATCAATTTATACCAATGTAAACACTAAAAGACTACCTTCTGTGGGGGGTGGGGTGAGGGAAGCAAGATTAGGGGAAAAATTGTAAAATTCAAAATAAAGAAATAAATTTTAAAAATATTTTATAACCTTTAAAAAAAGAAAAAAGAACTGGCCCTGTCATCTTAGCTCAACCATATACCCTCCTTTGTTCTTAATAACAATGACCAAATCTGACCTGGCCCAGAAGGGTAATTTTGGGAGCTTGCAACATTCTATATCTGTTGCACCACTGGAGTATTGGAAGATGCAAGAAAGTATCAGCAGGTTACCATGGGGAAGTTTGGAAGCTTTGAAGTCACCTTCTCCAAGTAACCTCAGAGAAGTGGTCCTTCCCTCATTTTGGAAACAAGGGACAAGGCTTCTCCAGCCAACCCCAAAGCCAATAAACTCAACTGACCATGGGCCTCAATAATTTCATCTGTTCTACAGAGGGGGGCGAGGTGGGGTGGGGAACATTGATGAAGCACCTTGTACTACAGGGTGAGGCACTTGACAAGGCAAGACCATGGTCTGTTTTATCAGGTGCTGAGATCAAATGAGAGAATGAACTTCATGTTCATTGGGGAAAGTGAGAACTTCTGACCAAGAAAGGAAAGAAAGGAAGGATGAGCCTGTGAGCTGTGGACCAGGAGCCCCTGGGGAAAAGGAGACTGAGGAAGGATTCAGGTTTGTGTTGGTATTCTCCAGGCCCTATGCTCAGACAGAACTTTTGTATGTTGATGAGAAAGTAGAGCTACCCATCTCTGTGGAGGTTTTCATTTTCCCTTCCAAAGAGAATGATCTTGGACAAGAAAGGTCAAAATAAAAATGGTGATCAGGTCATTGAAACCCAAGATAAGTGGGGAGGTCAGAGGGGATTGAAGTCACAACTGCTGACAACCTCTCTCCTAGGGTCCTGACAAAACCAGAGAAAGGGATATCCAAACCACTACCAATGAAAGGCCCTGGAGGCCCAATGGACACATCAAGCCTAGAAAAACACAAAGGTGATCCCCTCAAAAAAACACATCTAAAAACTATCAGCTGATGCCCTTGACTTTCACTCCAACTGGATTTAGGTTCAAGGACTGGCTCTGCTCTGGGCTGCCTATATGGCCATGGGGACATCAAATCAAATCCCTGCAGGCTTAGTCCCTTGGGGTAAAAGGAGTGCTTGGGGAGGATGAGCAGCTCTGGTGGAGCTTCTCAGGGCCACTCATGCGCCTTCACCCAACTGTCCCCTGTGTCTCCTGGAAGACAATATGATCAGTATCCATACACCTATTGATTGATTGACAGGTTGAAGGCAACCAACAGACCACAAATTCACTAGTGAGTTAGGGAACTGTCTACCCCAAGCATGGGAAGGCTTCTCTTAGTGGAATGGACAAATGAAAACAATTTGTTCCAGTGGCCATGGAGGCAGCTGAAGCAAGTTCTGGGGAATGCTCAGAAACTGGTCTGATATGGAAGATGCCAAGGTCATCCAATACATTCCTGGTCATCACCAGTTTTCCGGGTTTTTGTCCTGCCACTGGGCTGTGTTGACTCAAGAAGAATGAGGCCAATGACTTTATGAGCTCTGCCTCCCTTCCATCCAATTCATGCACAAGTGAAGGTTTCCCAGAGATATCATGGCTTCTCTTCATACAAGGACAAACAACAACAAAGAGCAGGATCATTCATTCATTCATTCATTCATTCATTTCACTTCCTGTTTCCTTCTCCTCCCTAGCCTGGATAGGGACTAGGCTGGACAGGACAAGCAACAGACAACTAGGGATTTGCCTACAATGAGAATCATTCATAGTAAGATATGGATTCACCTCCCCCCATCTTAACTCCCACTAACAATTCCCATCTTTGAGTTCCCTGATCCCCTAGGCTGTTTCCAGAGATATTTTGCCTCTGTTGAGTTCTGGAGACTGGAATTTGGTATGAGAAACCAGACTCACCTGCTCTTCCAATTCTCCTACCTGTCTGTGGGATGCCCTGGAATAAGGGAAGGAATGGTCAGATGGAGACCAAACTTTGACCCAAGGGTCTACCCAAAGTCCTGAAGGAGCTCCAGGATAGAATGAGAGAAAGACCTCTGGACAGAGGAGTGGAGAATAGGGCTTCAAGGAGGGGAGAATGTCCTATGGGAGATTCACCTCCCCCTCTAGAGCCCTTGGGTCATCTTTAGTCTGGTCATATGTTTGTAGTATGGGGAAGGAGACCTCTCTGGGACATGAGCCTGATGTGCCTTCTTGGAGACAATCCTTCCCATTTCCACCAAGCTCCCCTCTCAATGACTCCCCTTCTCAATCTGTCCAACCCTTGGATGACAATCAGAAAGATGCATGGCATACCAGTAGAGGGTATCCTGAGGGTATTCCTCCAATACTGAGGGATGAGAGGTAATGGACACTAGCCACAATCCATCTGTATCCGCTGGAATGAGCTTCTAAAGGGATGAGCTCACACAGCCACTTAAGCTCAGGGTCACACCCTCGAGACACGGGTCATCTACCAAGAAGGCACTTTCCCTGAGCTGTCCCTTCCCTGCTGAAAGGGAAGTCATCTCTGTAGAAACATCATACCCCCTGAGGTCCCTGGAACGCTGAGATCATCAGAGGTCATAAGCGTTTGAAAGGAAAGGAAGGGAAGTTGTCCCAGCCTTGGCACGTCCATCCGCTAAGAGCCAAGCGATTCCAAAGGAAGTCAACACCCAAAAACAGAAACCAAGGGGGGGAAGAAAGAAAGACTGGCAGAAAGAAAAAAGAGAGAGAAAGAAGGAGAATGTACAAGAGATGAAGGAAGGGAAGGAAAGAAGAAGAAAGGAAGGGAAAAAAGGAAGGAAGGAAGAAAAGAAATAGAGAAAGGAGTCAATTTTTTTACTTCAGTGATGACCCCTCCCCCTCCAAGTCTGGACAATGTTTGTGGGGAGACTCCAAAGACTGAAAATGGCTGTTTTCACCTTCAGAGATTGGAGAAGTATCAACCTTCTTATTGGCATCAAAGTGAGCAGAAGGGCATTGTTTGATAGACCCATCCTTGGTTTTTGGTCCCCAGTGGGAACTTCAGGGAGGTTTCACCAGAGAATCATCTTTTCTGCACTTCTTTGCATCCTCTTCTCTTAGGGGTCATGAGTTCACAGTTGGAAGGAGTCAACTCACAGAGGCCCTGGAGAACATCCAGCTAGAACCCCCCCCCATTTCATTATGAAAGAGGAACAAAAGAATGAATGAATAAACATTTATTAAACACCAATGGGCCGTATGTTATGCTAAATGTTAAAAATATAAATACAAAAAGAAAGATAGTGTCTTCCCTCAAGGAGCTTATAGTCTACTGAGGGAAGATGACCCATACAAAGAGAAGAGTTCTGGACTGAGAAGTGACAAGACTGGCTAATAAAAGTGAAGAGACATACCCAGGGTCACACAATGGTAAGTGATAATGGTTGAATTTGAACTCAAGGTCTCTGGATCCAGTATATAAGTGGGTCATGGAATCACAGTATCTCAGAGACAAAAGAGACCTTAGACATCAGGCCTCCCAAGGTACACCTAACCATGAATGGTCTCCATTCCTCCTTTGTCTGAAGACCTCCAGCAATCAGGACCACTGACATTGGTGAGTTTTTCCTGGTTGCCTATTTTTCTTTGACCTCAAGACTAGACTAGAGAGCTTCTCATCATTGTCATCTTCAGGATTCTATGGCCATCAGAATCTCCTGGAGGAAGGAGGTACCTGCCCTTCTTTCCTGTCCTCAGCCACCCTTCAGCCATGGATGGAGTCCTGGGGGGAGAGACAGAAGCCCCAGACAAAGTTGAGTCCAAGAAGAAGGTGGTGATGGTCTCTGTCCTGGAGGATCCTGAGCTGGCCAGTGGGAATGGAAAGGGTCTAGAGTCTGCATCATAGGAGGACAACTAGATGACCATGGAGGAATGATTGCTAGATGAATGTACATCTGCTCAGATATAAGAGAGGTGACGATGTAGAAGGTCTCGCTGTCCCCAGTTGCCTTTCTGGGGCCAGGGAGAAGATCAAAGGCAATGGGGGGAGTGGGCACATGGGAGGGTGGGCATTAGAAGCAACAACAATAATAAAACCCTACTGGTCAGGCAAAGCCCAAAGAGCAGAAAGAGGAAATGAGAGGCTACCTCAGGAGAGCTCTGAAGGGACAGGAAGGGGCCAGAGGGGAAGGGAGGGAGGCAGGAAAAGAGATCAGAGCTTGGCCTCCCATCCCAGGCCCTTCCTCCCCTGGCCACTGGAGATCCCAAGCATCAGCCAAGAGACAGAGCGGCCCTGGAGCGCTTCTCAGCCAATCTCAGGCCATGTTATCAGGACCACCCATGTTGTAGTCCTTCCACATTTCCAGGCAGCATTAATGCTCAGAATTTGGAGTCAGAAGGACCCGAGTCCAATCCTGACTTCAGTCACTTACTAATTATGGCTTCCTTCCTTCCTCACTTACCCTCTCCCAGTCTCAGCTTCCCCTATAGTAAAAATAGCATCCACCTTCCAGGGTTGTGGTGAAGATCCAATAAGACAATGTACATAAAGCCATCAACAAACCTTAACTCACTAATTAAATGCTAACTATTAGGATTACCATTGTCCCTACAGTGTCCATTCTCTATTTACTTGAATACATTCAGTGATGAGGAGCTCACTCCCAAAGCAGCATATCTCAAATTGGGGTAGCTCTTCTTCCATTTGGCTTTTTGTAGCTCCCCAGGGACAATCTGAACAAAGTCAATCCCTACCACACTGGACAGATGGGAAACCAAGGCAGACAGAGGTAAGGTGGTTTGCCCAAGCTAACCCAGCTAGTGAGTATCTAAGGGTGGATTTGAACTCAGATCAGTACTTTTAACCCATCTTAGACATAGAAAACAGTCGTGGTGCATCTCCCTCCTTTGATCTACCCCCACCCTCTCCATGCTAAGCCTCCTGGTCTCTTCCACTGATCCTTTGAAGCCTCAGGCACCAAGAGCTTCCCTCCTGTCCTCTGGCCCCTCTCCAGCTGATCCAGGCCCTTCCTAGCCCGTGGTCCCTGTGAGGTGTCAGTCGGGTGTGGACTCACTGTGGGATCAGGGCCAAGGCCCAGCTTCCTCATCCATCAAATAGGACTTCCTCCTGGGGTTGTTGAGAGGAAAGTACCTCATACATCTTGAAGCCGGGAGGACTCTGTTGAGTCTTGTCTTTCTCTGCAGTCTGGGGGCTCCTGGAAGGAAGGACAGGACCTGGGGAACCCTTCATGGGCCCCCACAGCCCCTAGCCCAGGGCCAGATTATGGTGTGTGTAGACACGTCCTACCCAGAGCCCTGGCTGGCTCAGATGTATCCTAAGCTTTAATGAGCATTTACATTAAAAAAAAAAAAAGCCAAGCCAAAGGGAACTGGGGTGGCCTCATCTTCCCTGTGGGTTTCTCCCTGGCCTAATGAGCTAGACTTTACTTTCCCAGGATTCACGGGACTTCCCAAAAGTGAACGGATCCTTATCTTATCTCCAAACCCAAGGCTAGGGATGCGGCTTGAGCCCTGACCTAGGGAGGAAGATGGGGCCACAGGAGGAGTCAGGGCTGCAGACCTCCTAGAGCTGACAGGACCCGGAGGACCACACAGCCAGGCTTAAGTTCAGCCCAGGTCTCCTGGAGGACTTTTCAAGAGGCTGGAGGTGAGAAACTTGGGGCAGAGGTTCTGATTCTTCCCTTGAGGAAAGCCTCCATAGCAGGGGTTCAGAAGTCAAATGTAAAGAATCTGGATCTGACCTGCAGGCCTCATCCTTCCTCTGGGACCCTGGTCAAGGACCTTCACCCTTCAAGGCCCCAAGCAGATCTTGGCAAGAAGTTAAAGATGATTGGATGGTCCGAGTTGGTGAAGGGAGCTGCCACACCGGGAGCATTCTATTCTGGTGGAATCAGATGTCTGCCTCCCCATATTTACCCACATTCATACAGTCATATGTGTGGACATGTGTGAGATCCCAGACCTGGCAGGGACCCCAGGGTCCACATACACACATATATAGTCATCTGAGTATACATCCATGAGATCCCGGACCTGGTCATGGAGAGTGAGACACACCTGAACACAACAGCACGGCCACAAAGGGCTTCGGGAGGACCAGAAATTCTCACACTTGAGGTTACTATCAAACTAATCAAGAACAATGGGTATGGGAAGAATCTAGGCTACCTTTGAGATCAGAATGTCTCGTCTATGTGTGGACCTCCATTTAGGCATCTGGAGTTTTCCTACATGGACCCATTTTGCAGATAGAAAACCTGAGGCCCAGAGAGGAGAATTGAATTCCTGAACTGGTGGCTCTGTTAACCCAGAGGCACCTGGGGTCTTCACTATTTCCATTCAGCCGACTACCAAGCTACACACACCTATGGGTTTCCTCCATTCAGGGAATCCCATGGGCTATTCTGGTCCAGCCCAGCAGGAGAGAGACAAGGTTAAATAAACTAATTAAGGGATGACTTTAATAATTATTTTGGCAAAAAGATCCTTTGTTAATGACTTCCTCTGCTAAGGATTACCCTGGATAAAAGGGGACCAGGGAAACAGAGTCTGCCATGATCCCTTGAAGGATTGGAGCATGCCAATGAATATTTCTCACCTGGAAACAGCTAAGCTGAAGAACGTTTTCAAGTGCTAAACCCATGTCCCTAGTAAAAGATTGGGAAGGGGCTAGGCATTAGTTCATCTGAAAGGGTTCTGGGGTCCTAGTGGACCACAAGCTCAACATAAGATAATAGTGTGAGATTGCTGCCAAGAAGTTGGACTTGGTCCTAAGGTCATGAAAGGGGAAAGAGGAGAGCAGAATGACCATCCCTGGGAGGCAATGGTGCCTCAGTCTTAGTTAGGTCCCATTGAGAGGACTGCATCATCTTAGTTTAGGAAAGACATTGACTACTTGGAGTGTATGGAGAAGGGCCAGTGGAATGCCTCAGTCCCTATGAAAGAAATGGGGAGCAGATTTGGGGTAGGGAGAGGGGCAGACAAGATGGCCTTTCCTATAGGTGTCCTGTAGAGTAAGGACCCGCTTCCCAGGGGTGGCTTAGCAAAGGCTGGCTGCCTACTTCCTTGTCCAATAGAAGAGCCTCCCACCTTTCAGATCCTCAGTTTCCACCTGGGTCTCTAAAACTGTGAAGGGGATAAAGGGTGGCCCTGGGTGTCTTCACCAAAATCTGCCCCCTGAGTTGTCCTCCCCAGACTCTAAAGCTAAGAGTCATTTTAGGGTAAGTAAAGGGAAGATCTGCTTGGGGGGTGGGGCTTCTCTGCCTCATTCCTTAGTGAACTCTGGTCACCATCATCCTCACCTCCCCCCCCCACCCCAAGGCCAAGGTCTCTACTTGGACAAGAGTTGAGATCAGGGTTGTCAGGCCAACCCTGTGGACTGGAGCCACCAACAGAAACTCATCCCTAAGAGCTCTTGGGGGATTAGCACTCCTTGCTTTGGGTCTTTGACTCAACAACACCCTCATGGAATGCCGTATGAAAAATTAATTAAAAAGAGCTGGGCTCTTGGTGCTTTCGAGGTGATGGAAAGCTGGCAGAAGCCTGGGGATCCTGGGTGGCGACCAGCAGGAGGAGATGGATGAGGGCGGCTGACCAGGGGGGTCACTAGTCAGCTGCTTTTGATTGAATGGGAATTAGAAAAAGGAATTAAGGACCTAGTTAATAAAATGTTGCGGGGGACAGGAGTGGGCAGCAGCCAGGCCTGGCCCCGGCAGGGGGGCAAGGTGGCCATAGGAGTGAGCCAATGTTGTGGGGCACAGAACATTCTGGGAAGTTTCTAAACAGAGAGCTGGCTGGGGGCTGTGGCTTCCTTTTACAGAAAGGGAAAATGAGGTTCAGAGGTGACCCACCTTGCTCACAGTAAGCTCTTGGCAGCAGAGCCAAAAACAGAAACCAGATCTCTTACTGAGCTGTGTGATCCTGTCCTGCCCCTCTCTGAGCCTCAGTTTCCTCCTCTGTCAAGTGCAGGGGTCACCTCCAGAATCTCTTCAACTTTTAATGATGGATCATCTGCAGTGCACCCCATGCTGACCTTCTATGAACTATCACTTAACTCAATGAGCAGGCTTTGACTGGACAAACAACCCTTTGAGCCTGGCTCTGTGGGAGGTGCTGGGGACAGAGACACTCAAATGGTCCCATGCTCCCGGGGAGACCCTCTCCCGCCCCCAGAGGAATGAGTAGACAGAAGTCAAGGTCTCCTAAGGAGATCTGGAGCAGTAGGGAAATCAAGGCAGACTTCCCAAGGTCAGGAAAGGGTGCTTGAGCAGAGTCTTACAGAAGTCGAATTCTGTGAGGCAAGGGGAGAAGGGCAGCAAAGGCTTGGATGGGGGTCAGAGGATGTGGTGGGCCAGGACCAACAAGAAGGCCAGGAGGAGGAAGGGAGAGGGGCAAAGACTGAAACTAGGAAGGAAGGAGACAGACAATAAATGGTCTTGAATATCCCCCCAAAAGAGTTTGGGTTCGATTCTAGAGATAATGGGGAACTATTGATGGAGTTCATTGCATAGGAAGGTAGCAAGGTCAGACTCTAAGAACATCTCTGGCAGTTAGGGGCAGGGGTTGAATAAGATTGCAGAGAGGTCTGACATAGGGAGCCCAATTAGGAAGCCATGAAAATAGCCCAGGATGGTGGGAGTGGGGACTTGTGTGAGTGGGGCAAAGATGGACAGGAGCTAGCTCTTCACTCCAAAATGCTGTGTATGATATTCTAAGACCCCTCCCAGCTCTGACATTATATATCACATGTTCTATGTTCTAAGACCCCTCCCAGCTCTGACATTACATATCACATGTTCTATGTTCTAAGACCCCTCCCAGATCTAATGTTCTATGAATCTTTGAAGTTGTTCCCTACCTTTCACCTCAAAGCCTTTGGAGCAGAGTGAAGGGAGAGTTGTGACTCTGCCATCCCCAGTGAGATTTCTAGGTTGTCCTATGTGGTCGTTTGCTAGGGCATATGCGTCTCCCATTCTTAGCCAATGCTGAGTTTGCCAGAAAGGAAATGCCAATTAAATGAGAAATCTGGCCTTGGTGGGAGAGCAAGGACAGCCCAGAGCCCAGCAGTGGAGTCAGGAGCCTGTTGGTCTGGACAAGGCCTGCTTCTTCCTGGGCATGACAGATGCCCAGTTGGTTGCATTATCCAGGGCTCATCACACTTCTCGGCATCTTCCAGAGTAAAGAGTCTCTTATGAAAGACAAGTCATCCTAGCGAGGTCTGGGGGTCTCTTCTGGGAAGGGGACTGATGGGAGATGGCAAGGATGGAAGGGACCCAGTTTTCTGTCATTAATTGAGAGGTCATCCATATTCCTTCTCCTGTTCTACCCAATGACTTGGTCTGGCTGAAGGTGAGGTTACAAGATCTGCCATCATGGCCTTGGCCATGCCAGTGTTTTAGATCTTCCAACTCATTCCTTTCTTTTTTTTAACGTTTTATTTGTGCTTTTTGATTGTTTTATCATAGTCATTTTCTTAGACATCCTACTCCCAGCAAGGCAACCAATGGACACTCTGCTTTCATGCTCCCTTCCTTCTGTCCTGAGAAAATTCTATGATCTCTTCTCAAAGACCAAACCACTGATCATCACAACTAGCCTCAGTTCAGTCTCTTTAGAATGTTTTAGTGTTGTGTCTCGTTTCCTCTCTGCACAAGTTCATACAAGTCTGCCCAGGCTTCTCTGAAATCTTCACACCAACATTTCTCCCTGCAAAGTCATGTTCCAATCTATGCAGATGCCATTATTTGACCAGGTTATCACTTTGTTTTCAATCTTTTGCTTCCGAAAAAGTGTGGCTATAAGTATTTTGACAAAACATGTCTTCTTCCTACCAATTTTTGTTGCAATTCTTTAGAAAGGAGTCCTTGAAGTAGTCCTCTGGATGACGTGGTTGTCTTGTCTTTGGTCCTCTTCTTAAACTAGACCAGATCAACCAGGGTTGGACTTGCTACTCTCAGTCCCATCTGCCCAGTGAGATGACACCAATAGAGAGCCTTGTGGGAGGAACTGGGATTATGTTGTGATTTCTCCAGGCTTCTCTTCTGCATTCGTAACATGGGGGTTGGTGCACACAAGAGAGCACCCTCCCGAGAGTGCTCTGAAGATACCAGGATGCAAATTATAAAATACTTGGTGAACTGAGAGATGAATGAGCCTTCTGGGCCAGTTAGACTATCCCCCAATCCCCTGCATTTTAGAAATGGGAAAACCAAGTCCCATGGGCACCAACTCACTGGAGGAATCATCAAAAGTATGTTTTGAACCCAGGACCCATCTAAAGTCCTGTCTTTTTGCTCTTCTCACTAAGAGGGCAGGAGCTGCTCATTGCATTCAATTATGCGTCACTAGGTGGGAGCAAGGCTGGAGAGGGAGAGGGGTGGAAGGAGCAGAGAGGAGGCCACCCCAACTGCTTCTTTGTGCCCACTCTTCCTCTCAGTCCCTCTGGCTGACTTGGAGTGACCCCAAGAAGGCCCAGTCCTGGGCCCCCTCCTGCTTCTGGTCAGATTTCCTCGCCTACACCAACAGTCCATCTGGCCATAGCTTAATTGCCCCCATTCTTCCCCAGACAACAATAGGGCAGGATCTGATTTGTGCTGCTTGCCGGGGGTGGGGGGGGGGGAGAAGGAGGGGAGTCCTCTTAGAAAGGCATGAAACTTTTAAAGAGATGATGCTTGTAAGTGGTGTTTGTGTGAAGGCCGGGTACCTCTAGGAGACTACAGAGGTGATGGGATTTCAATCTCCATGAGCTTTGAGGGGTGGGGGGTCATTGAGTCTACCTCCTCTTTTGGCCAAAGAGGAAACTGAAGCCCAGAGGAAGCCCCTCTAAGAAGTACTAGAGATGAATTACTCAGATGCCCACTTCTCACCATGGTAGTCTACTTCTCTGAACCTCTGCTTCTTCTTCTGAAAATGGAGGTGCTAAACTTCCCATTCTCCACCCCCCACCAGTGACCTTGGACCTAAAGTGTTCTTTAAATTGTAAAAGGTCACACAAATGGGGTGTAGTAGTAATAATGTTGATGGAGGTGATGGTGATGGTGGTGGTGGTGGTGATGGAGGTGGTGGTGGTGATGGTGATGGTGATGGTGATGGTGGTGATGGCGGTGGTGGTGATAAGTAGGTAGGTAGGTAGATAGTATTTTAATATAATTGGGTCTGGATTCAAAAACTCACATGCCCTTGAGGCTGAACTCTCAGCTCCAGAAGAAGACAAAGGTCATAATGAAGTAAGGTAATAGCAGGGAAGAAATAACAAGCAAAAGAACAAACTTATGAACTAAAACGAGATGTTTCCCTAACCAGGTTTTCCAAGTAAAAGTCCTTTCTGGGCCCAAGTCTACCTGTGGCCATTCACCCCACACTTTACTCCTGGGGTCAGGTTCACTACAAGAAAAGGGCTGTGAAAGCTCATCTGGGATGAACCCAAATTCTTTCTAACATTCGGGGAGAGCAGCCACCTTTCTTGTGGATGTTGGAAGCCCTTTCTCTGAGTTGGATGCTGGGGGGCTGACCAAAGGTGACCTTGGATCCCAAGGGTCCCCCCCACTGTTCTCACAGGGACAGAAGCATCTCCTCAGTAGGAGGAGGGAATTGAGAAGGGCAGGAAAGGCACTTTCCAGTCTCTAGCCAGAATCCAGAACCGCCATCTGGTCTTGACCTCTTGAGGGATCCCAGGTTTGGGGGCTAGACCCCTGGCCAGGGTGGGCCTTGACTCGTTCAAATATTAGGAAAAGAAAACATTCACTTCCTCTTCTCACCTGGGAAAGGAAACAAAATGTTTCACTTTTTCTAAAATAACTGGTTTATTTAGAGTCTTGAAATCATTAGCTAGGTCTTGAACTTTGAAGGGCTCTCAGAGATCATGGGAGCCTACTTTCTCCTACAAGAGAAAGGAGCAGTAAACTAAAAGAGAAAGAAAAAACCCAACCTTCTCGAGATAATCTGCCGGCAATTTCTTTGTGGTTTGGCATTACAGTTACTGTCTTCAACTTTATACTTGGGGGTTCATGAAGTAGCTGGAGGGAACAGTGGATAGAGCCTCAGGCTTGGAGGGCAAAACACTGAATTCAAATCCTTCTTGAACTCTTATTAGGAGTGACCTTGGGCAAGTCAATCTCACTTCCTTCACTCCCAAAATGTGACAATAATAATAATAATAATAATAATACCAATTTCCTGGGGTTGTTGTAAAGATAAAAATGAGATATTTGAAAAGAGTTTTTTAATCCTTGAAGGGTTCCATAAGTGCCAGCTATTGTAATAGAAATAATTGCTATTGTGATTTGGGGCCAAAGAATCTAGATTTAATTCCCAACTTTGTTATCTTACATTGATGTTCACTCTGGGCATTTGGTTTATTCATCTTTACAATCAGAAGGTTGGGCCCGGTGACCTCGAACCCAATCCTGAGCTCTGAAGTCAACGGTTTTCTAAAACTGACCCAGGGATCCTCAGAGTAATCCTGTCTATCCAAGTCCTCTCAAGCCCCAAAGTCGGGGTTTTAGCAGCAGCATCTGCCCATTCATGGACAAAATGGTCTCAGTGGGGTTGCACCCACCCTCACCAACCCCCCACCAACTTCTACCCCTGTCATATAAGTCCACACTGTCTCTGTCTCTCCTATTTGTCTGTCTCTGTCTGTCTCTATCTGTCTCTGTCTGTCTCTGTCTCTCTCCCTCTCTCACTCTGTCCTTTTCTTTGTCTTTCTCTTTCTCTTTGTCTCTCTCTCTCTCTCTCTCTCTCTCTCTGTCCTTTTCTTTGTCTCTATCACTGTGTCTGTCTGTCTGTCTCTATCTCTGTCTCTCTCTGTGTGTCTCCTCTCTGTCTGTCTCTGTCTGTCTCTCTCCTTTCTCTGTATCTCTGTCTCTGTCTCTGTCTTTCTGTGTGTCCTTTTCTTTGTCTTTCTGTCTCTGTATCTCTCCTGTCTCTGTCTCTCTGTCTCCTGTTTCTGTTTCTACCTCTCTGTCTGTCTCTGTCTGTCTCTGTCTCTCTCCCTCTCTCACTCTGTCCTTTTCTTTGTCTTTGTCTTTCTCTTTGTCTCTCTCTCTGTCCTTTTCTTTGTCTCTATCACTGTGTCTGTCTGTCTGTCTCTATCTCTGTCTCTCTCTGTGTGTCTCCTCTCTGTCTGTCTCTGTCTGTCTCTCTCCTTTCTCTGTATCTCTGTCTCTGTCTCTGTCTTTCTGTGTGTCCTTTTCTTTGTCTTTCTGTCTCTGTATCTCTCCTGTCTCTGTCTCTCTGTCTCCTGTTTCTGTTTCTACCTCTCTCTCTGTCTCTCTCTGTCTCTGTCTGTCTGTCTGTCTCTGTCTCTCTCTCTCTGTGTCTCCTCTATGTTTCTATCTCTGTCTCTCTGTGTCTCCTCTTTCTGTCTGTCTGTCTCTCTCTCTGTGTGTCTCTCTTTCTCTCTGTCTCTCTCTCTGTCTCTATCTCTGTATTCCACTATCAGATTCTGTTGCTCTCCTCTCTATTTCTCTTTGTCTCTGTGTCTCTCTGTGTCTCTGGCTATCTCTGACTCTCTCTGTATTTGTCTCTCTGTCTTCTCTTTGTTTCTCTGTCTCTCTGTCCAGCACACTCACACCCCCTAACCAGCTAAGACAAGACACCTCTTTGAAGTCTGTGATCCTCATGGGACTAGACAGATAATCCAGCATCCCAGGAAGTCTAGGCCACAGCTTGAGATGAGACTTGAAGAATTATTCTTCTTCCAATTAAATAAGTGGGGGGGGGCAAATCTTAGGAAAACCAAATGTAATTAATTAGTCCTGTTGAGCCCAGCCCCAAAGAATAGAACTCAACTCCCCACTTTTAAAATCCCTGTAAAATTGAGGGTTAAATGGGACAGCCCCTCAGGTCCTTCCCAGCTCCACATCTGTGATGAAATTCACTCTTTGATCATTAGGGTTGAGAGTCAACCCCAGGCCTGGGTTGCCCAGGGGTACTGCTCTGGTTGCCATCCTGGTCAGAGTTGTCTTGGGGGGACTTGTAGTGATGACAAAAAAGGAAAACAATTGCTATTCTGCACAAATGACCTGGTACCGCATGCCCCATCTTCTTGCCTTTGTCTGGGATGATCTCCCTTCTACCTCTGCTTGCCATAACCCCTTTTGCTTGAGAACCACCCCTCCCAGGGCCCCAGCTGCTGGTGCCCATCCCATTCTATTCCCATGAGGACTGGCATGGTCTCACTTTTGTCTGTCTGGATAAGATGTCTTAGGAACTCCCTCCCCGCTCTGAATCTATCTGGGAGGGACCCTGGTTCCAGTTTCCTGGATCTAAGAAAGTCAATCCTTGCTCCCCATGGTAGCCCTGGAAGGCGGCTACTGTTTTATGATTCCTTCTCCCCAGGCCAAGAGTTCCGTTTTTTCAGCTGGTTCTCATCTGGTCTGATGTGGATGCCCTCCAGTTTGGCCTTCCTAACATGTGGCCCCCAGACTTGAATACGAGGCTTTATATGGGATATGACCAGGAACCCAGGACAGAGGGACCCAACAGTCACCTTACTCAACATAAACCCTCACATGGTTTGGAGGACCTGGAAATGAAAGGAACCACTGAGATGCTTTAGGTCAACGGTGTGCAAACATTTTGGTCTCAGAATCCCTTTATGTACTTAAAATGATGGAGGATAATCCTCCCCCAAGAGCTTTGGGTCATGTGTTTATGTTTGTCTCAGTTTCCTAGTCTGTAAAATGAGGAGTAATAAGAGTCCCATCTCCTGGGTTTTTGTGGGAATCAAATTATAAAATATTTTGCAAACTCTAAAAATGTAATATGGGGGTGGCTAGGTGACGTAGTGAATAAAGCACCAGTCCTGGAGACAGGAGGACCTGGGTTCAAATCCAGTCTCAGACACTTAATCATGACTTAGCCGTGTGGCCTTGGGCAAGCCCCTGAACCCCGTTTGCCTTGCAAAAACCTAAAAAAAAAAAAAGTAGGGAACAGGGGCGGCAGCTAGGTGGCGCAGTGGATAGAGCACCAGCCCTGGAGTCAGGAGGACCTGGGTTCAAATCCAGTCTCAGACACTTAATCATGACCTAGCTGTGTGGCCTTGGGCAAGTCACTGAACCCCATTGGCCTTGCAAAAACCTAAAAAAAGAATGTTATATGAATGCTAGCTATTGTTACTATTGACATTTTCTGAAATGAGAACGAAGATGCCTTAGGGTTATTATGAAAATAGTTTTGACTTCACGGCCCTGAAAGAGTCTTGAGGACCATGGGGATCCCCAGGCCCCACTTTGAGGACCTCAGATCTAGTTTAACTCCCACATGTGACCAGAGAGGTGACTTCCCCAAGGACAAGCAAGAAGCAGAGTGGCCTTCAAACTCGCCTTTTCAATCCCTATCCAGTGTCCTCATCATTAATCAGTTGGGGTAGCTAGGTGATGGAGAGCTATGATAGAGCACCAGGAGCATCTGAGTTCAAATCCAGAAGACACTTTCTGTGTGAACCTGGGTAAGTCATTTAACCCTGATTGCCACATATCCAGGGCCATCTCCTGTCTGATTCGTGTCAGGCCACAGGACCCAGATGGCTCTGGAGGAGAAAGTGAGGCTGGTGACTTAGCACAGCCCTCCTCACTCAAATCTAATTGACTTGCTTGAGAATGAAGGCCAGACATCATCATCACCACCATCATCACCATCATCACCATCATCTTCATCATCATCATCATCATCATTAAGCAGATACTCATAAGCTTCCTAAGGGCTGGAACGTTGGACATCCAGAGTCTTGGAGATTAGCTTGAGTAGCCTGAGAGCTTCAGGTCCTTGCCCAAAGTTACTCAGTCCTTTGAGGCTAGGCTTGAAGCTGGCCTCCCACTGTGGTAGACCTGCTTGTCCCATCAACTGGTTTGACTTAACTATTTTTCTTTGTCACAAGGGAGGGCTTCATGGGGGAGGGATCAAGTTACATTGTGGAAAGGCTGTGATCTAAATAATTTAAAGGGCATCAATGAAACTTTAAACCATTTAGCTGACATTCCAACAATTGACCTAGGAGGCCATGGGGAAGGCTTGCCAGTCTCCCTCCTACCCCAGCTGTCCAAGATGGAGACAAACCCTAGAGAGGGAGGCCTTCAGAGAGAAATATGGAAACCCTGAAGAAAGGGGATCTGTCACCAGAGCTATCACCACACTGCAGAGTGGTAAACAGTAGGTGCTAAAGCATTGCTTGTTACATAAATGATTGAATGATTCCTGAGTCTAGTCCAGCTTCTTGGCCTTATACTTGCTGTAAAGATGTGCATTAGACCTGAGAGTTCCTTGAAAACTGGTTGGATGAGGTGCTTCCCTCTCATGGTGGCCCTTTGGGGCAGCCCCTTCCTAGAGTTCATTGGGGTGAGCCCAGGATGTTGGGAGGGGGAAGAGCCTAGAAGGATCTGGCACTACTTCTCTCCCCCACTCTCTCCCAGAGGCAACACCCTTGGGTCACGATGGACCTCAGAGCAGGACCCTGATTCCTGCAGCCTCCAGAGCCAGGTCTGAGACTCTCGGGTTCCTTGTGCCCCCCTGGGCCTCTCCCTGGCTTCCCAAATCCAATTTATCCAGAGAGAGGTGGCTCCAGCTGCCCTCTCCCACAGCTGTCCGGACTCACAATGCCCTGCCTGTTAGAGACATCCTTGCCAGGGCAGCCAAGCAGGGCCTGCCCATCCTGCACCAGCCTCGCCGGCTCACTCAGAGGCCCAGCAGGCAGCTGTCAGTCCGGATGGCACAGCAGCCGCCAACATTGCTTTGGGGCTTCCCGCTAGGAGGGCATCAGCCCAGCCTGGCGGGCTCCTGGGACAACCTCCTCCCCTTCAGGCTGGGGGACAGGAGGCCTGGCCCCCCAGGAGGGCCGGGACTGCAGCCTTCCTTGGCCTTGGTGGGCACTGGACACTAGGGGCTTTAGAAGGAGCTTTCAAATCCTCACCTTGGCTGAGAGCCACGATTGTATTCATGGACGGTAGTGATTCTGAGGGCTGGGTTGTAATCTGCCTTGTACTGTATCTAAGTCTCTTTCATCTGGGAATGTTTCCCTTTGTCAGGGCAGCACCACTGCCCTCCAAAATCCTAGGGGAGGCTGAATATCACCCTTTGTCTTTTTGCATGGCTGGAGAGATCTGGAAACGGGGAAGGAAGTGAGCTGGGGGTCAGGCCAACCATGGGGGACAACCCGGATGTTTGTACCAGTTTGGCTGGAAGGAGGATCGCACCCCTTGGCACAGCCCCAGCCCCTGAGCCTGGCAGTGCCAGGCTGTGCCCACCTGTCATAAGGGGAAAGGGACATGGCCCCTGTGACGGGGCAGAGGGGCATCCTAGCAGCAGAGAGCAAAGGGTTATTCAGGCAGAGGGGGCACGTACCACTCTGCAGAAGGGTACGGGAAGAGGGAGCAAGGCAGTCAGAGGGGGAGAAAAAGGTGGAGTTCAAATTCCAGGACCTCAATTTGGATGTATGGCCTTTCCTGACCCTGGGCCTCAGTTTCCTCATCTGTAAAATGGGGGGTTACCCCAAGAGAAATCCTCTAATTATCTTGGCATAATGGAAAGCATATTTGATGTGGTATTGGAGGATTGGAATTCAGGACTTACTATTTACTCCTTTTCCCATTTAAGCCTCTGTAAGTTGAAGTTTTTCTGGTCACTGAGACCCCTTCTCCTTCTAGGTCTGGGATCTGTTCATCTCTAATTGATCACGCCTTGGACACTTGTAAAACACAAGGGAACGGGAGCTACAAAGATGTGAAAGTCATCAGGAACTTCCATTCTATGCTCCTACATCCCACAGGGCCTTGTTTGGCCTTGACTCAATTGTCTCCCCAATGAGGGGGCAGGAAGCATCTGGGCAAGGTCTCTGCTCTCTCTGATCAGATTGGAGACTCATTCTTCAAATGACATAGACCCAGTGAGACCACCACTGTCCCTTCCGGCTCTCATTTTATGATCCCAGAGTTGCCTGGCCTTCCTCCCTTCAATGGAGGTGAAGGTCAACGGGGGTGTAATGTTGGATACCTGTTTGTCCCATCAACTGGTTTTGATTGACTATTTTTCTTTGTCACAAGGGAGGGTTTCATGGCAGAAGGGGTCAAATTACATTAAGAAAGACTGTGATATAAACACTTTAAAGGGCATCAATAAAACTGTAAACTATTTAACTGACATTCAAAAGATTGACCTGGGAGGCCATGGGGAAGGCTTGCAAGTCTTCTTCCATACATCCAACTTCCCAAGATAGAGACAGGCTCTAGAGAAGGAGGCCTTCAGAGAGAAATAGGAAAAACCTGAAGGAAGGGGATCTGTCAGCTTCCCCACACACACCCTCCTTGGAGAAACTGAGCCAGCCTCAGGAGAGGGTGGGAGACTGTGGAGGGGAAGCAGAACAATCCCCTTTGTGGGCTGGGCCCGGCAGAGGCAAACTCAGGAGGCTTTTCTGAATCAAATTCTTTCAATAATACTCTAATTACACATTGGGAAAAACAATTAGACTGAAACCATGCTTTCTGTGTTTCCCCAGGCCAGGCTGGTTTAATAACTTAATTAAATAAACAGAATTATAATTATAATGTGAATATTTCCTTTCCATAATGCCTCGGCATCCTGCTCCGAAGGCTTCTCTCCTGGAACAAGACGAAGGCAGTTTTCTTGGGTTGGGGAACGTCTTACTGTCGCAGTGCCCATGGTGGGGGCTTGCCAAGGCTGCCTCTGGGGGGGCAAAGCCAAGCCCGGCAGGCAGGAGAGGCCGACAGGGAAAGAGGAAAAAAAAAAAAACCCAACCCTCCAGCACACGTGTTTGGGGATGGGAATGCTCTCCATCGTCCCAAGTGTTTATAATGGGAGGGAAACCACAAGAAATAAATGGCTCTCCAACGAATAATCGCAGATTTCCTTCCTCAAATGCTTTGCCTTTGACAGTTTACTTTGAAAACATTCTCTACTTCATTTTTTTTCAAGCCGGAAAAATGTTGCTGAGTGAAGGAAGCCTAGCAATGAGATGACCAAGAAATCCTAGAAAAGAGCAGGGATGTCTAAGGGCCGGAAAGTTTCTCCTGTGAGGGATTGGCAGAGGGTAGTGGAGTTAGGACTCTGGTCCCTTGGGCCCAGTTCCTTCATCATGAGAGCTTAGATAGGCCCCCTCCCCAGACAGGGCATCCTCCTTCCTAAAGAAAATGAGGACTTGGCCTGGCTGGGCTCTGGAACCTCTTTCCACATTGACCACCGTTTGCTGGGATGTTCCTTCTTTCAGTAGCTAGAAGTCCTAAGTTGGTCTCAATGCCTCTCTACCAAGGGAAGAGGTAGGCCAAGACCTGGGGCAGGTGGTACTCAGGAGGGGGTTTGGGGTTGCAAGATGCTTCTCAGGTCTCCTAGAGCGGGGGGCTGCCACAATCTGCACCAGAAGTGACTCGGCCAGTTACTTTTGTCGTTCCCTATGGTCAAACTCTGTTGAATCTTAGAGGAGTTGGGGCCTCTCCAGGTTGGCTCCAGGTTTCCTTCAAGACCAAAGTTGGAGCTAGAGCAGAATGCATCACAAATCCATACGTGGGAGGAGTTGATGCTGACTCCTTAAAGGTTGGGTGGGAATTTTCTCATCTCACATGAAGAACGTAAGCTCTATGAGGGCAGGGACTGTTTTCTTGGTCTTTTTTTATGTCGCTGCCTCCTAATCCAGGATCTGACATATGGTTACAAACATATTCTCATTCTTGAATTTCATTTACCTACTTAAGTTATAGCATCACAAAGGACTCTGGTGACAAATAAACTACTTCCTTTCATAAATATTTGATTGCCATTCCCCCTTCCCAAGCCCAAATGGAGGATCTGAGGACCCAAGTTTGAACCTGGCATCTACTCA
The DNA here is from genome assembly GCF_037893015.1 of Macrotis lagotis. NCBI lineage: Eukaryota > Metazoa > Chordata > Mammalia > Peramelemorphia > Peramelidae > Macrotis > Macrotis lagotis. Next base: position 280,113,891 of record NC_133660.1, read on the forward strand.
GTGACTTACCCAAGGTCATTGAAGTCATAAATGGAAGAGCTGGGATTCAAACTCTTTTCTTCAGAATTCCAACTCAGGGCCGGCTCTCAGCTTCCTGGTCTGATTGTTCCTGCATAGCAAAGGGATCTCACCTTTGGGAAGGGGCCTGATTCTCAGGGTGGGCCTTGTTCAGTAATGAGATAATCATGTTAGAAAAGCACTGAAGGCTGGCTCTGCTATGGACTAGCCAGCCAAGTGAGGGGAGGCCTGTTGAAAGAAAGGTTGCAACAATGCCACTTCCCATGATTATTTATTTACCAAGTCATCCTGAGCTTGATGTCTTCCCCATTGGTGAAGTCAGAGATCAGCCATGGAAATAACCTATCTGGCTATATGTTATTTAACATTTTTTTTTTATTTATTTAAGGCAATGAGGTCAAGTGACTTGCCCAAGGTCACACAGCTAGGAAATTATTAAGTGTCTGAGACCGGATTTGAACTCAGGTCCTCCTGACTCCAAGGCTGGTGCTCTATCCACTGCACCATCTAGCTGCCCTTTGGTTCACCAAGATTCACCAAGACCTCCCTTCCATCCTATCCACTGTCCAATTAGAGAACAAACTATGAATCCTAGACTGGAGGTCACCAAGTGTCCAATTCTCCTTGTGGACATGGCTCTTTGACTTTGATCGGCTATGGTGCTGCCCCTCTCTTCTCTCACACAGGTCGTTATCTCTCTAAAGAAATATAGCAACTGGTTCCTCCTTAGTCTTCAGATTCCAGAGTTCAACTCTGGCCTCAAATAAGTTTGAGTTGTGTACTCTGGACAAATCACCTAACTACTGCCTGCCTCAGTTTCATCATCTGTAAAATGAGGGTCCTAATAGCACCTCCTTTGCACAAGTGAGGCAGTCATCATAAAGCACTTTAGATTAGTATCTGAGACATGTTAAGTCCTACATAAATGTTACATATTACAAGGGCCCTCAAGGAGTTTCCATTCCACTGGAACGCAGGGAGGGAGAAGGGGAGAGAAAGGCCAGCACCAGAGTTCAGAGAAGGGAAGGGAGGACCCAGGTTTTCACTATGATTTCCATGCCCTTGTGGCCAAGACACACAAACACCTGTAGGAGACTGGTCAGGCGACCTGCTTGGCCAGCAGACCCTCAAGGCACAGGACTAGTCGGTCAGCCAAACCAGGCCAAACACAGGTGAAGAATGTAAGAAAAGTAGGTGGCTGGGTGGGCAGGAGGACAGTGCCAGGAGCCCAGAGCTGCTCTCAATAAAGGAGAGGAGGGAGATGGAGCACTATTGAAATACTCCCTCAATGACAAGTATTAGGAGGAACTAGAAGGGTTGTTCCCCTCCTTCTCCATCTCCTTTTCCTTCTCCTTTTCTCCTCCTCCCGCTCCTTCTTCTTCTTCATCTTCTCCTTCTTCTTCATCGTCTCCTTCTTCTCCTCCTTTTCTTCTTCATCTTCTTCTTCTTCACCACCCCTCTTTCTCTCTGACTCTGTCTGCCTCTGTCTTTCTCTCCCCCTCTCCTTAACAATTGCCTGCTTCTTCCCCTGGCACCTCTGAGAAACCCTAAAAATTATTTTTTTAAGATTCAAATCCTCCTCTATGCCTAAATACCTGTGGGATATGCCCACTTAGGTAGCTCCCTGGTGCCTCAAAATCAAGATGGAAAAAACTAAGCATAAGCAGAGTTCCTCCTGACTATGCTCTTTCTGGCTGTGTTTCACCATTCCTTCATCCAACCTTCCATCATTCCTTCCTCTCTATAGCTTCTTTTTGCCCATGAATGACCAACTTCTACCAATCCCATCACTACATGACTTCTGTTGAACATTGCAATCACTTCTCTATGACTTCATGCTATCCTCTTTATTTTCTTTGCAGGTTTTCTCAATTTATATTCTCAATCATTCCTCCCTTCCCTCCCTCCCTCCCTCCCTCCTTCCTTCCTTCCTTCCTTCCTTCCTTCCTTCCTTCCTTCCTTCCTTCCTTCCTTCCTTCCTTCCTTCCTTCCCTCTTTCTTTCCCAGACTGGAAGTTCCATGAGGGCAAGAATCTTGTCTGATTTAGCATTGTATCAGCACCTCACACAGGGACCTGGCCCCAGGTGACAATTACTCTATGCTGGTTGAATGAATGAATAATGTGTAAGTTCACACAGCAAGTTAATGGTGGAAGGGGTGGGTGACGGCCAAAGTCTCCTGACTCCCTGTCCCAAGCCCTTCCCAAACAGATCATTCAGAGAGAATTATTTTTTTCCTGTTTTCAGGAAGAAAAAATATCCTTTCAGCTGCTTTTCTTTTTGCGTCATTGGCAAGAACCCAAAATATATTCAATTTTTTTCAATGAAACATAAGACCAAAAGAACGGCCTCAGCCCTTCCGAATGTGGACTCCCCAGGGCCAGGCAGATGTCTGGCATGAGCTGGGCCAGCCCTGACTGAAGAGGAGGCACCCGTGGAATGCAATATGACATTACAGCTGGCCCCAAAGAAACCCATGCTGCTGTCTGTCCAGGGCTCCAAAGCCTCAGCTGCTATCCTATGGTCCAGAAAATGAGGGACAGGGGTCCTTCCTATCTGGACAGAATCCAGGTCAAAGGAAAACCAAGGACCAGAGCCCCCTGAGATTGCAACCTTGGCCCAAGATGGTTTCTGGAATATGGATTGGGTTGGGAAAGATCATTTTTATGGGATTGAGGCTTTGTTGTTTTCCTTCCTGAATTGTTCTCATTGGTCCTGGTGATAACTCTGGTTTGGGTAGAAGAGAAGGGGCACATTCTAACTCTCCTTTTTTGCAGATGAGAAGCTTGAAGCTCACAGCAGAAAGCGACTCTTAGAACTTCAATGAGTCAGGGCCCTGGTCTCAGAGAGGGTTGGAAAGGGCCTTGGAAGGTATCCAGCCTATCTGCACTTGAGCAGAAATGCATGGATGACATCTCTGTGTGGCACTGACATCTCCAACTCCATATCCTAGGCACCTTCCTTTCCCATCCTCTGCTCCCATCAAGGAAAGCCTCCTCAAATACTCTGCATGCAAGGGTTCATGGGCAGAACTACCTTCCAAGATCTGCCCTCCTGGTAAATAACACTTTTGCATCTTAATGGAAGCCTTCTGGAGACCCTGCCTTAACCTAGAGTAGGAACTCCAAAGTGGACTTCTAGGCAACATGGCCAACCAGAACTAGAATGAAGCATGGTGGGACTGGAAAACACCCTTGTGTATAGCAAACTTCTTTTCCGACAGCCAAGAATCCCCAGAGCTTTTTTGTCCACTGTGACATATTGGTGTCTCAAATTCAGCTTGAAGTCCCTGGCATTCTTATGCCACAACTGCTGCCCAACCATTTCTCCCTCTTTCCCCATTTGAGCATTTGGGGGAAACTCTACTTATTTCCCTCTCTTTCTTTCCTCCCACTTACCATCCTTCCTTTCTTCCTTCCTTCCCATCTTTCCCTCCTTCCTTTCTTCATTTTTCCTCTCTTCTTTATTTCCTTCTCTCAGTCATACACCATTGTTTCAAACCCAAATCTGAATTTCTTCAGTTTTTGTTGGATACAGGGAAAATGTGAGATTCTAACAAGCAAGCTCAAGCCTATTTTCCCAGGGCTGGATCTGTACAATGCACATGAATGGCCCATTACTGGTTTAGGACCTCATTCCAGCACCAGGATAGTGATAATGTCTGTCCAATTTAGCCATTCTAACCTCCTGAAGCCTCTGTCCATCTAAACTTCAGGACCCAGTTTTCCTGTCTAACCCAGCAGAGTCATAGGCTTCAAAAAGACCAGAGGACTGATTATACCTGGACCGTAGACCAGGATCTGCGTCTGGGAAAATTGACTATAAGACTATCCTCTGTTGGGGGCTCAAATACTATTAAAGATAAGAGGCACTAAGGAACTGAGGACAAAACTAGTCATCGTTCCTTAACTGCCACAGTAAAATTCCAACTTTATTTTTGTAAGCAACTGGAGAAGTAAAAAAAGCTGAACGATCACCAGGGAATTAAGCTGCTTTCTTTAATAAAAATAGAATGATCAAGTAGAAGCTGCCATTTTAGAAGAATCTAGACTGTATGGGATTCAAGGACATGGGTTTGCTAAGGATTATTAGTTTCAGAAGGAGCATACGAACACTCAAACAGAAATATGACCTTAGGTTTTCACTATGATGGCTCCAGATCTCCTCTAGGATGGGCTTTGGTCACAGTTAATCTAAGCTTCTTTTTTTCCTTCCATAGGAAGGAACAAGACTCATTCCACAGGAACACCTTTTTTTTTGGAAAATTTGACTACTTCCTGGCTATTCAATGGTCACCCCATTCAGATCTCCCTAACTTGGAGTAACGATGTATATGTGTTGGGTCAAATAAATGACAAACATAAATTTTAGAGTATAATGTTCAATAAAAATGCATCCTCAAAAGAAACAGCAAAAAAAATATTGTCACCTGAGGTCTTTAAAGGACCTTTTTCAACTTAAGGGACCTGCTTCAGTGAATAGTGTAAGAAGGGCAGAATTAGTATAGTAATAAGTGATTAGCAATGTCCTTAATTAAGACCCTGATTTTTCATTCAACTCACCCAACATTTGTTTCAAGCCTCTTCTGTACAAGGTTCACTTCTACCATCAATACTAGTCTTGGATTTGCTTAAACTGAAGTAGTCAGAGTGGTCCTAGTCACTCCTGCTGGTCAGCAAAGGAGGATGCATTTGAGCATCCCAAGGCCATGTGAGCTAGACACCTTGGCTTTCTCTCACAATTCAGACTCAATCGACAATGTTCCTTAATGACAGATCTCACAAAGTCCTGTGAGATGGACGTTATCTTCCTTCCTAGGCCAACCCAAGGGGTTCAAAGGAGTGGATGTTTTGAACAAATGATCTCTAGTTCAGACACTAGTCCCCAAAACTACCTAGGGTGGAGAAGCATTGTTGACTCCTTATTTCTCTTTGCTGGTTCTGCACACCCAGTCCTGGCCTTAGATGGGAGCCAAAACCAGACTCCAATCTTTGCAAAGATGAGCTTCCCCTGGGGCCCCCATCTCTTCTGGGCAGGATCACAGCCTCTGCTTTGTGGGAGAGGAAGACAAATGAGTATTTCTGTAAATAGGCAACTTGGGGCATTCCAGCCAATGGGCTTAATAAGCCTTCTCAAAGAGCCCAATTATTTGTGCAAAGCCCACCGAGTAAACAGGGCCTAGCCAGAGCTGTCATTTGTGTCCGACTGTAATTAGCTGTATTTCCTTTAGTAATCTTGAAAACCCTCAAAAGCAGGCAGACCTATCATTGGCGCGATGGGATAATTACCCAACATCATTCGTACAAAACTGTTAAAAGTAAAAATGTCCTATGATTTCCTTTGATGTCTAAAGAGGAATAATTAATCCAAAGACATGAAAAAATTGGTGGAATTTAAAATACAAAACAAATGTAGCCCAGTTAAGATGGAGAGTTTCTTTCCCGGATACTTGCCAAGGTGCCAAACTAAAATGGAGCCTTGCAGCTTTCCTGTCTCTGAACGGCTGAAGTATCAGGGAGGGTTGGGGTATGAGGGGGACAGTCATGGACCCAACCAACCACGAGGAGTGGTCAGAGAGGGAACTCTGAGGGGTTGGGCACAAAAAAGAAATCCATGGAGGGGGGGGGGCCATGCCCCAATCCAACCTGGTTCTTCAGAATACAGTAAGAGAGGGATTCCTATGAGAACAATAGGATACAGCTTTCTGTTCTGGTTTCTCAGAATAATAATAGGTATGTAGATTAGTGGAGACAATACCAGGCTTGGAATCTCACCTCTGATACTCCATGACCATGAGTGAGTCACTTCTGTATCTGTGCCTCAATTTCCTTTTCTGTGAAATGAAGTTATCAGAGTAGCTGCCTCTGAGAGGCTCTTCCAGCTCTGAATCTGTCATTTTGCCCAGCCAGACTATGAGATCCTTGCTTCATGTCCTCTCTTCTGGGCCAGGCCCCCAGTATGTACTTGTTGAAGGCCTGACAATGTGAGGGGAGGCCTTGGACAATCATCACATAAATGCCTTTTCTTGTGATTGGTTCTGCAACTATAAGATGATTTCAACTCTGTTATCTCATTTGATTCTCACAGTAACATAGTAATGTGAATGTCAAAGATGAGGATACTGAGGTTCTAAGAGGCCCTTGGTGCCTTCCAGACTCATCATCTATAAAATAGAGCATTGGTCTAGGTTATTCCTGATCTAGGTTATATTATATCCAATTCTGGACATTTTGATGGAGCTGAGACTCAGATACAAGTCACCTGACTCTCTTGCTTAACTCAGAGAGAGGTGAATGAGGCCACCCACTCAAATGACTGGGAAGGGCCCAGGGACTCCTGTGGTATAAGAACAGATGTGAAATCATCTTGAAGTTTCAGAGTGAATTGTGATAAAAGTCTTCTTGTCAGGAATGGAGTGTTTTGGTAAGGGGGAGACTCTCATTCATGTACAACTTGATGGGATGAAGATGAGATTGAGAGCCAGCGCTCTGGGTTCAAGTACTGACGGAAGCCGTGCTAGCTTTGCAATTTTGAGCAGATGGCTTCACCTCTCCAAGGCACCCCAGTTTCCTTATGGGTGAAAAGCGGTTGACACCATCTGCTTCACCTGTCTCACAGGGTTGCACGAGGCCCTTGTGTCTGTGTAAAGAGTTCTGCAGTCCTTGAAACAGACACCAGGAAGAAATGAAGCCTCTTTCCTTCTGAATTTTGTTCTTTGATTATTGGAAGCCATGTTTTATCCTGGATGTCAGACGCTATCTGGAGGACTTACTTTGTTCTGGCACCCTCACGTGGACCATTGGCCATATATGCAGTAATTATTCAAGTTTTTCCTGAAATGAGTTGAAACAAATGGAACTGATTCGATTTGGATGGATTGCATTGAGTTCAGTCAATCAATAAACATTCATTTTGCCCTGCTCTGCACCCCACACTGTGTTGGGAATACAAAAGTTAAAACGAGCAGGTTGTTTGAATTTACTTGGGTGGAGTTGAATAGAAATGGATTCCACTGAGTTGAAGTGAATTGAGCTGATTTGATCTGAGTTGAACGAATCCAACTCCAGCTGGAGGGTGGAAAGAGTGACTAGTCTTCTGGTGTGGGTTGGGGAGCTGTCTGAGGTGCTTAAAGCTGACCACTGTAGCACAGTGAACAAGTCCCTTCCCAAGAAGGAGCACAGTCCATAGTCACACTTATTTGTATGTCTGAAGGCAACCACTTTCACAGAAAGAGATCTCTGAGCCTCAGTTTCTTCTTTCTATTAAATGGAGATAGTAACACCTACTTAACAGTATTGGTATTATGAAGTTCCAAATGAGACAATAGACATAAAGTAGATAAATGTATTGAGGGCTGGCTAGGTGGCGCTGTTGGGGTGGCTAGGTGGAGCAGTGGATAGAGTACCAGCCCTGGAGTCAGGAGGACCTGAATTCAAATCCAGCCTCAGACACTCAATAATGACCTAGTTGTGTGGCCTTGGGCAAGTCACTTAACCCCATTGCTTTCCAAAAAACCTTTAAAAAAAAAAAGAAATGTATTGAGCAATCCCTCAATGACCATCATTATTAAGCAACTATTATGTGCTGGCAGCAATGCTGATGGCCTAGTATTGCCATCTTCCTTTTATTCTTTTTCAGCTTTGTCAATAAATCCCCAATATTTGCTGTGGAAATGAAAAATTCAGCCACTTCAGCTAGAAGAAGCTGCAAGAGAGCCAAGGGCAAACGCAGCTGAGAAAAGAAGGGGAGGTAAACATGAAGAACTAAACTTTCTATTGATCTAAATCGCTCGTTCTGATTCCAACTTGTACCCCGCTTCAGAGAAGTCTGGGGGCTGTCGTGTGGACTTTGGACGACACCTTGGATCAGCCAGTTGGACAATCTCTGCCCTTAGAGGCTTACATTCTAGGAAGAGAGGGGTCAATTGGAAGGTGAAATAGATACAGAATAAGGGCAAAATGCAGAATACACTACTAATCAAGTCAGGCCTTGAAGGAAGATAAAAATTTCAAGCTGAACACATCAGAGACAAAGATAATGATGGTGGCAGGAACAGTGATGGCTTCCACCTATGCAGGATATAATCTGATTCTTCAGGCATCTTATTGAACACAATGTAGACGGGTACTATTTTAGGTTGTAGGAATAAAAAAATAAAAATGAGACAGTGTATGATGTCAAAGAGTTGAAGTTATGAGGGAACAATAGCCCTACTCGGCTGTGTCTGTAAACAGAGTCCCTTCTGCTCCATAGTGGCCTATCCTGGCAATAGACTGTTGAGTTGGAACCCTCCACCCCAGCTGGCATCTACTTTATGGGGCACAGGGGAAATGGTCTGAATGAGAGCTGAATTTAGACACAGAGATGCTCCCCATATGCTCCAAAGAACAACACCAGCCTGAGATGGTGCTGGAAGTCATTGAGAAAATTTGCACTGTGTAAAGAGACGTCCCTCCATTTCCTCTGGCAGCCAGAAGAGAAGGCTCAGGAAAGGATTGCAATTTTCTTCAGAGGTAGCTGTCAGCAGCTTCCTCTCTGCAGAGTGGAACCATCCCCACATCTGTCCCTAGGCCCCTGCTTCCCACCACCAGCAGAGCTCAAGGCTGAGGCCGTTTGGCCCCCTCCTGGCACCAGGAAGTCAGCTTTAGTGCCCAACCACATGGCAGGGAGGCAGGGCATGGGCCAATAATGGGGTGGAGGCTGGGGCTGGAGCTAGGTCAGAAGCTTGGTGGAGGAGAGTCATCTGCAGCTGGTTAGTCCATCCAGGTTCAGCGTGGCCAGAAGTCTTGGGAGCTCAGTCCCTGACTTTTCTAGGGGCATTCCCCTGAATTTTGCCCTACCAAATTATTTTCTTTTCCTCTGACCAGGAGAACCTGTGGGAATTCTCTCACTTCTATTTCCTCCTACTGTATCATTCATTGGGCAGAAGTCCTTTAAAGATCTCAGAGCACAAACTCCTAGAAACAAAAGAGAGCTCAGGTACTTCTATATCAACTCAGACTGGACCAAGAAGCCCTTCTAGAGCACCCTCCACAAGGGACCACTCAGGCTGGGTTTAGAGACTGCCCTCCACTGAGGGAGAGGCCCCTCCTGGGGAGCAGCCTGGACCCCTTTGGGAAAGCTCTCATTTTAAGGCAGCACTTCCTAAGGCTAGCCTGTTCTGCCACTTTCACCTGTTACTCCTGGTTCTTCTCTCTAGGGCCAAGCAGAACCAGACAAAACCCACTTCCAGGTGCAGCCCTTCCAGAGCTAGAGGGTCATTGCTAAGTTTCCCTTTAAGCTGTCCCTTCTCTAGTCTAAACATGCCCAATTTCTTCCATCCAGCTTCAGATAGCAAGTCCCTTCCTCCCTGCCCAGCCTCCTATGGACACTACGATTTGGCAGGTTTCTCTAGCTGTCCAGTCAAATTGGCCATAATGCTCCAGATAGAGTCTGACCAAGATAGCAGAGTGGGACCATCATCTCTCTGGTGCTAAGAATTCTGCCCCCCTACTGCGACCACACTAGTATGAATGACCTGGGCAGCAAACCAGGGCAGAAATCATCAACCAAGACAAGAATGCAAAAAAAAAAAAAGACCAGCTAGCCATGTGGCCAGGGATGATGGAAGGAGACATGCTTTCCCAAGGAAAGTCAAAAGACCAAGAGGAAGGGATTCCAGGTTTCTGTGTAGAGTCTCCATGGAGGACCCTTGGCAGAGGATTCAGAGAAGAGTAGCACATATACAGCATAGTGGATAGAGTTCTGGCCTTGGAATCAGGAAGATGGGAGTTGGAATCCAGCCTCATATTTGCCACTTACTAGCTGTGTGACCTTGAGCAAGTCAATTAACTCTGACTGCCTTGCATCCAGAGCCATCCCCAGTTGGCCTGATTCATATCTGACCAGACCCAGATGGTTCTGAAGGAGAAAGTGAGGCTGGTGACTTAGCACAGCCCTCCAGACATAAAAAAATTCAATTCATGTGCATGTCATGGCATCACCTCCCTGATGTCATGATTTTCTTGGACAACAAAGGACAAACATCCACAGTAGCAGCAGCACATTATAGCAAGGACTGGGTGAGTTGTGACTTGCCCCACTGGAGAGGAGTCGTACTGGTGAGATCTCAGAGTCATCAAGGACCCTCCTCCTCCTCTTCCTTCTCCTCTTTCTTCTTCTCTTCTTCATTTTCTTCTTCCTTCTTGTCCTTTTTCTTCTTCTTCTTCTTCTTCTTCTTCTTCTTCTTCCTCTTCCTCTTCTCTCCCTCTCTCCCCTTTCCTCCCTTCCTCTTCCCTCCCCTCCTGCCCCTCCCCTCCTCCCCTCTTCTCTTCTCACCTCTCCTACCTCATCCCACCCCAGCCTATGTCCAACTGCCTCATCCCGCCTTGTCCTAGCCTATCTCATCCCATGAATGAAGGAGTATTAGCTAAGGGTTTGTGGACTGGCCTCCGCTTCTCCAGCCCCATTCCACCCCTCCTCTCCCCTATTTGATTTAGCTCTCTGGCTATTATAATCATTACATCATGCTGCCTATCTTTGCATGAACTATATAGCCCCTCCCCCAGCTAGATTACAAAGTGTTTTCGAAGACAGGGTGAATTATCTTTGTGCTCCATTCAGTCTATGACACTGCCTTAAATGGCCAGTTCTGCTCATAAAGAAAAACCTCAATCATTTCAACACACTTTTCGAGGGGCCTTCTTCCCTGACAATCTAAAAAAAATTGAATCATATGATAATAACACCTTTTATTTCTTTAGGCCTTTCTATCTGCCAAGGTACAGCCACACCCATTATCTCATGAGATCCTCCCAAAGGCCTGGGGAGGGAGGGAGAGGAGACAAGGGCAATTCTGCCCAATACACAGAAGGAGGGAATTGGACAGACAGATCTCTTGCACTCTTGGAGGCCCAGGTCCATGACACACTGTGGCAAGGATGAGAATCCAGGCCTCCAGATTCCTGAGAGTTCAAGATTCTTGGCTCTAAGCATCTCAAATTAGATGGAAAACTTTGTCCTTTGCTTTGCTGTGTTTATTGGAAATACTTCCTGATGTGAGAATGGAACTTCAGGCCTCAGACAGCATCACTCCCATAAGTTATTATCCAATTTACCTCTCACTTCTCCACCAGCATCACCACCCCAGCCCCACTCCCACACTTGGCTTCAGTCAGGAAAACAATGAGACCCCAAAGGGACATGGGGCTGGGGTTAAGGAGGCAGTGTTCAGTTGCTTCCAACAGTGCAACCATCTTTATTGACCTTAGACATGTCCAAGTTTGGTGCACAAAAGGTATCATGTCATTGTCAATGCTCAAGGTGAGAGAGTCCACAGACCTGGACCCTTCGATGACCTTATCTGATGGGAGGAAGAAGAAGGGAATTCCCTCCTTTCTCCTTTGGGCTTTCCCCTACAGTATGATCCTGGACCTCCATCACTCACCAGTAAAAGATTTTCTGGTTCTGAGGGGCATGACCCATTTGGTCAATCACAAAATGTTTCCAGAGGAATATCCATTGTCTATATTCAATGGCCATGATCTTCTAACTGTCTCAAGTTGACAGAGAGCTTATTCCTCCAATTTTTGCAAAGTTGAAGGAAAATACCTAAGAACCTCCTCTCTGTCCTTTGTTTATATTTTGGGTCCTCTATGGTTTGGTCTATAGCTGCAAAGGGGCTCTTTCCCTTACATAAAAAGCAAAACAGAAGTGCCAGCAGGATCACCTGGAGGGCTCCATGATCTTCCCCAGAAGGGTGTTCCTTTCACCAATGCGTAGCATCACCTATTTGTGCCTTTTCATTCCCAATGATTTTTGGCCATGATTCCTTCCAAGTCCACCTAGTGAAGGCTATCTCTAAGTTGACCAGTTTTCTAAAAATCCTTTTTCTGTGTTAATGTAATGAAGAAGAATCCCATTAAAAGGCCAGCCATCTAGAGCACTGGCCCTGGAGTCAGGAGGACCTGAGTTCAAATCCAGCCTCAGACACTTAATAATGACCTAGCTGTGTGGCCTTGGGCAAGTCACTTAACCCCATTGCCTTGCAAAAACCTAAAAAAAACCACCATCAAATTCAATGCCTCCAGGAAAGGAGACCTGACTCAGATCTTGAATGACAAGAGTTCTTTTCTCAGCAGCCCCTTCCTCTGGGAACAGCTCCCATAGGCCAGAAGTCACCTGTTGTTTGGGGTCATGTCACAACGCCATTGCAGCCTCTGCCTGTGACTTCTGGCTCCAGCTATTTATTTTTTAATACTTCACTCTCAAAGAAGATCATGACATTGGGAAGAAGGCGCCATGACTTGCAAGTGAATTTGGATTTTCTAATAGTGATGTTTGTCCTTCATTCTCAAAGATGACCACGACATCAGGGAGGTGAAGCTATGACAAGCACATGGACTGGATTTGTGAGGGGCGTTGTGCTAAGTCACCAGCCTCACTTTCTCCTCCTGTCAGATAATAATCAACGGACCCTGATGTAGTAAGAGATACATTAGCCTTTCTAAGACCTTAGCTTAAACCTTTAACCTCAACTTGTCTGAGACAGTACCCATTTAGTTAAGGTTAGCTAAGAAATGAGGCAAAAATGGTCTCCTTTACCTAGTCAAAAGTAAGTGAAAATATAAATAAATCAAATCAATTTGGGAGGGGAAGATCCTCAGAATTTCAGCCCCAAATACAAACAATTGCTATTTCTATTCATTCTGAGCCATCAGAGCCCTAACAATAACCAAATGTGGCTTGAACCTATAGCTTACCATTCGATGAGAGCCAGAGTGATTTAAGTTTAAGGCATGATCCTGAAAAAAGACACCGAACCAGTAAACACCAAGATATCTTGTGAAGTTTCAGTCATCAAAATGTATTTTCATTTGGGTAGAGCAGCCAGAGTTAAGGCTATCATTTCCTATGTGAACAGAAGGAGAGGAGGGAGGGAGGAGAAGGGAGGAACAAAGTAAAGAAGGAACTGCATTGCCCAACTGGAACTGGCCAATTAGGTCCCCAACAGGCAGCTACTACTGCCCATTTTCTCAAAGAGGATTATGAAGTCAAATAAAACTAACCCCTCCTCCATGTGACACACTTTCCAATACTTGAAGACAGCTAATCAGTCAATAAATATTTATTGAAACACTATTACCAGATGTGGAAACACAATTACAAAAAAGAAAGTCAGTTCCTGCCCTCAAGGGGCTTACTATCTGATGTTGTTCTTCATTCTCAAAGAGGACCATGACATCAGGGGAGGTGATGACATGACAAGCATAGCAATTGGAGTGGGGTGGGGGGAGAGGGTTCCGTGCTAAGTCACCAGTCTCACTTTCTCCTCCAGAGCCATCTAGATCCAATGACCAGATGTGCATCAGGACAGCTGGAGATGACTCTGGATGCAAGGCAATCAGGGTTAAGTGACTTGCCCAAGGTCACACAGCTAGTACATATCAAGTCTCTGAGCCTGGAGTCTCAAAGGGAGACAACCTGCAAGAAGAAAACAGAAAGCATGGGGGTTGTGAGAACATGATGGAGACATCCAAAGGAGCTGGGAAATGCCAAGGTGCTGGCCTGTCGGCCCTACACCAGTGGAGGGAGGATTTCCACTCTCCACTCAGGGGTAGCAGGTGGAGACTGATGAGGTAGGAATGAAAATTGAGGCTGAAGGGATCTAGCAGGATGATGTGGACCCTGGAGATGTCTGAAGGAGTAGTCTAGACCTCTCTTCCAGGCAAAATGTCACTAGATCCAAGTTAGTTTTCTCTGTCTCTGTCTCTCCAATCTCTATCCATCCATCCTCTCTATTTATCTATATATGCAACTATAATCCATTTGTTTCTATCCATCTATTCTATTATTCTATCATTTATCTTAACTCACTCCCTACCTACCCATCTACAATATATGCATCTTTTATGTATCCATCCATCCATCCATCCATCCATCCATCCATCCATCCATCCATCCATCCTTCTAAATACCAATCTACTATCCTCTCTCTCTCTCTCTCTCTCTCTCTCTCTCTCTCTCTCTCTCTCTCTCTCTCTCCTTACAGAGTGAAAAGGTCTTCCTCTATCTGATTTCATTTCCTCTATCCAGTCTCATCTCTTGGGCCTGTAAGATTGTCTAGCTCAGTGACTCTCATAGCCCTGCCAGCATGTGGGTGTGACTCTTTCTCATTCATTCCTTTGCTTCCTTCAGCAAATTTACTAAGTAAATTTAGGTACTCAGGAAGCACAGTGGATAGAGTGCTGAGCTCAGTGTCCAGAAGTCTGCCCTTGGACACTGGCAGACTGTATAGCCTTGGGAAGGTCACTTGATTACTGCCTGCCTCAGTTTCTTTCTCTGTAATATGAGGATGATAATGGCTTCTATCTCCAAGAAGCACAAATGGCACAATTTGTAAAGTGTTTGGCCAACTTGAAAGCCTTATTTAAATACTAGCTATCCCCATTGGGAATGCTGTTGTTGTGTATCAGTGCCCTGTGCTCAGGAAGGCTGCCTTTCCAAAGCTCTCCTGGTGGCACGACTCTCAGCTGGGGATGCCCAGGTGTAAAGACCACACATGGGATGGCCAGCCAGTGGCTTGATGGGCACCAGATTAGCCTGCTAGCCTCCAGGACAATCAGCTTGCTAGTTAGCGAGCATGTGCTCTGAATTAGCACAAACTGAGTTCTCCAGACTTGGGGGAGCTGTGTTTATGGGGGAGGGAGGTCCTGAGTAATTTGATGGGAAACATGGTGGTTGTTTTATTTTCATGAGTTGCTTGTTCAAAGGCAGTCTAGGGGTGTCTAGAGAAGGAAGAAAGGGAGGGCAGGTCCTGAAGGAATGGGAGGGGCCAGGAGGTGAAATGTTTTTCTTGAGATGGAAAGAATGGGTTTGGGAGCCAAGGACTCCAGGACAACAGTCTGGAGGCTGACTCTGTCCTTTTCTCCACCACTGCCTCCATCTTGGGGTCTCTGCATCATGAGCCAACTGGGCCAAATGACCCCTGAGCCTTTTGCAGCCTCTGATGTCTGGGTTCTAAACTCTCTCACCTCTGACCTTCCAAGTTCTATATTCTTGTGCTCTTCCAATCTCTGGCTTCTGTATTATGGATTCTAAAGTGCCTCCCAGTTTGGATGGTCTAGGTTCTAGGTTCTAAATCCTAGCCAGCTCTGCCACCCGGGTTCCATGACCAGTTGTGTGCCTCAGTGTATGTTTCTGAATATTCACTGGCCATTTGTCCTCTGCTATTGATCTTGGCCCCAAACCAGAGAAAGTTCCCATCTGAAAGTCCAGGGATATGAAACAGGCTGAGGAGAGGACTCTGGGTTCCCACTTTCTTCTCTTCCCAGAGAGTCCCAGAGCACAGAGGCCATGGAAGACACCACAGAGTTAGGGAGTCCGAGGTTATCCCGATTACTCTGAAAGGTTTTCAGGGACTCCCTTGAGTGACTACATAATAAAATGAACTCTGGCTTCTCCTGTGCTTCAGTTCCAGAGCCTCACTTGATCTTCCCAAAGTCCCTAGGAAGCAAATGGGAGAAATGACATGGCCAGGACCCTAAGGCTCTGAGGGGGCAAGTGACTTATCCAAAGTCACACAGCAGCAAAGCTAGTATCCAAACTCAAATCAGGTTATAGAACCACTTCTTTATTTTATGGATGAGAAAATGATGAGCCATGCTACCAAATTTCTCCCAAAATCACATAAGCAAAGTGGCAGACCTGGGATCTGAACCCAGACCTTCTGAAGTCCCATCTAGGGTTCTCCCCACTGACTCAAAATACTACTGGCAGTTCATGAGGGGTTTTCTTGTCCTTCATTCTGGAAGAAGACCATGACATCAGAAAGGTGATGTCATGACAAGTACATGAATTGGGTTTGAGTGAGGGGGTGCGGTGCTAAGTCACCAGCCTCACTTTCTCCTCTGGAGCCATCTGGGTCCAGTGGCCAGATATGAATCAGGATGATTAGAGATGACCTGCATGGATATGAGGCAATCAGGGTCAAGAGACATGTCCAAGGTCACACAGCTAGTAACTGAGGCTAGATTCAAACTCCCATCCTCCTGACTTCTACCCCACCAAGTTACTCCAACTGGCAATTCATAGATAACTTATCTCAGACCCCTGGGGCTGCTTGACTCCATTGGAGAGAGGAAGGAGCACATTCCAGGAAGGGGGAACGGCTTGTGCAAAGTCATGGAGGTAGAAGATGATGGAGAGTCCCTGCAGGAGTCAGAGGAGAGAAGGGAAAGGCAGGCAGGGAAAGGGCTGCTGTTCTAGGGAGAGAAACAGAGTCAAGATGTGCTCTGTAGGAGGTGGCTTCTCCACTGCAGTGATGTTCTGCCCAGGGATCTGGTGCCAGAGGCTGCTCACTCAGCCTGGGTTGACCATGGGGAATGGTTAAAATTTTCCCAGGCTCCAAGCTCCCATTTGTACCAAACTTGTCCCACAGCCTTGAAGGACCAGGAGAAATGAGTCTTTGGGGACAGCCAACTAGGCCTGACCCTTTCAAGGGTGATCTCCAATGAGGGTCAGTCTCCTCATCCCTCAGTGACCCCCAACTAGCTTCTCAATAGACCAGCTGAGAGGCAGCACCCTGAGGAAGGAGGAGCCATGGACTAGCAGCCAGGGGGTCTGGAACTTTGTGAGGTCTCGGTTGGAAATTGAGTCATAGAAACCTCAGAGACCCCAAGGGTGTCTCACCCCACCTACTTGAACTCCAACTTACCTAAAATCCCCCTTCTCCAGGCAGCCTTCCCAACTTCTCTCCACTCCAGCTCTTTCCCTCTGTCATGATTTCCCCTTTCTCCCCAATATCAGTTATATGGTAGCTCCATGCTGCTGTCTCCCTCAGTAGAGTAGAAGCTCCTTGAGGGCAGGGACCATCTTTTGCCTCTTTTTGTACGCCAAGTGCTTAACCCAGGGCTGGCACTCATGTTGGTTGGTTTCTGGAGAAAGGTGTGCAGCCTCAGTTTCCCCTCTGGTCCCATTGGGAGCCCTGCCAGCTAGGATTCTCTCAGGGCTGTGGGAGCCACGGGGGTTCGGGTGGCATCATCCTTGAGAAGAGGCATCTGAAAATAACTGGACTGTGCAGGAGGCAGAGATGAGGATGACTCACAGAATGACTCCATCCCCAGTTGGCCCAAGCCCCAGAGGGACCGCTCCCTGTGCTGGCCCCCGGCCCCCAGCCCAGCCTGCTGCCTCAGGTTGGGGTAGACCTGCCTTCCTGGGCCGGGTTTTCTTTCATCTTGAAGCAGAGATGGTAATGAGCCTCCCTCCTGGCCTCTGCCATCTGCTGCCCATGTGACTCAAGCTCCTTCTCTTCTGCCATTCTCTTCCCAATGGAACAGCCGCCCACATGTCTATAGCTTTGGACAGCTTGCCAAGAGCATCACATGAGGCCCATTACCTCATTTAATCCCTCCACCAAGCCCCGAGGTAGGGGCTATTAGGGTTAGCATCATCCCATTTTACAGACAAGGAAACTGAGACCCACCATTGCTAGGGTCGAAGGCAGGAACCATACTCGGGTTCTCCTGACCCCAAGAGTTGCCTTTGTCCCTGAAGGGCAAGCCTCTTCTCTATTTTTCTCCCTTTGCTCTGGGCTTGTTTGTTTCTTTGAAGCCCCACTGATGCAGAAGGCCCCTCAGCTCTGCCACTTAGATCCCCCGGGATACTGGAGGCAAGTGACCTTCCCAAAGTCACACAGCTAGTGCGTGTCAAAGGTAGCATTTGAACCTGGATGCTCCTGGTTCAATTTCCTTACCAAACAGCCTTTCATAGTCTGTCTCCAGGTTCTTAAGCACTAGGCAAAAAGGAGCCAGACCATTGGCCAGGAGCCTAGTCCTAAGAGAGAATAAGGGATGTGTCATTAGGACCTTCTGATCATCTTCTCTCTGGGACTGACTCATAGGCTCTCAATCCTGGAAGCTCCCTCTCAATTCCAATCCCCATACTTTACAAGGAAGGAAACTGAGGTCTGAGAAAAGAAAGGATTCCTTCAGTGAATCAAAGAGAGAGGAGAGCCTGAGTGTCAGACCCTCTGGCCCAGAGCCCCTTCTCCTGCCCCTTCCTTTTGGCAGATGAAATCTGCAGTGAGGGCTTCTGGACATCCTGGCCAGGGTTCCAGTGAGCCTCTCATTCCACTGCTTAGCAGAGTCTCGCCACTTCCAGGTCCAGTGGGGCAGGCCAGAATAGGGGGCCAGAAAGCAAGACTGGCCAGCAGAGGGGTGGGAGTCTCAGCTGGGCATCGTAGGCCTGTTTGGCCAATCCAGTCAGCCTGCCCCCCCCAGCTCCTAGAAACCCCCAGAGGGCAGGAAGTGTGGCCAGCAGGGCCTCACCCCCCACCCCCTGGAAGGCAGCGATCATGAGACTTTGGAGAAAACCCAAATTAGCCGCTCTCCAGGCGCGAGTTTCCTGATGAATGTGGTGTCTGTCACTTCCTGCTCTACCGATGAGCCAGGCCTTTTGGACAGCTGTTGCAGGCTCCTCCAGAGCTGAGGCCTGCCCTAGGGGCTATGGAAAAACTGGTGCTTTGAGATCTCTAGACCTCGGTAAACCCCTGCAGGCCCCTCTGCTCCATCAGATTGCCATCAATCATGGTCCTTGTGCTGAGTGGGGTCTTTCTTGTTCATCTTCCAGCTCTTGAATGTTATTTAAACCCCACTGGAGGCGGGGGGTATTACCCTGACTGGACTGGTGCTAAAGCTGACCATTCCCCTCTCTTCCCCCCACTCCACTTAAGGAAGAAGGGAAGGCAGTGTTATCTCCATGAGGGGAAACTGAGGCAAAGAGCGATTCAATGGCTTGTTTAAAGTCCACACCAGGGGTGGCTAGGTGGCATAGTGGATAAAGCACCGGCCTTGGAGTCAGGAGTACTTGGATTCAAATATGGTCTCAGACACTTAATAATTACCTAGCTGTGTGGCCTTGGACAAGCCACTTAACCCCATTTGCCTTGAAAAAAAACTAAAAAATAAAATAAAATAAAATAAAAATAAAAATAAAAAAATAAAGTCCACACCAGTAAAATATCTGTGAGTCCCCTACTGACATGGCACCAATCCCCATTGCTCATTTCTGTTCTTGTCCCTCAGAAGCCCTGGCTCCCTTCAAAGCAGAGGCCCTAGGACCTTTGCTGCCCCATCCCAAGACCCTCCCCAGTAGCTAATGCTCTCCACCCCAGTCCAGGAATCGATGCTCATTGACTTTCTAGAGAAGATGCTCTAGCCCTCTCAGCTATCTCCTGATGGGCTGTAAGCCCCCTGAGGGGAGGGGCTGCTTGTCATCATTTTCCTCTCTCTAGCCTAAGTACACAGTAGGCTTCCAATAAATACTCACTGCATCAGGATCTCACTGAATGACACTCCAGAATCACAGGACCCATGTCCAAAGCGTTCAAGTTCAGGGGTCCATGGGGCCACAAGACCCTCCCTGGTTCTCCCAAGGGGGCTGCTCCTTCTCCCAACACAGAATTCAGGATTTTCTCCCAGAGTTTAAAGAGACCTCAGAGGCTATTGAGTGCCACTCCCGCCTTTTACAGATGAGGAAACTGAGGCCAATCTAAGTGACCTAGAAAAGAGGCCGATTCAAACTCCTACTTTGACATGATGCCTTCCCACTGGGAAAGAGGTCTACAAAGACTGAGGGGAGGTCCCAGCTGGGTTCGGGGAGCAGAAGAGGAGTCCTATTGATAGATATTGCCAATTCCTCATTCTTGGCAGAGAGGAGGACGTGTCCACCCAAAATGGCCTCACAGACACCATTTTCTCCAGAGTTCAGCAGGATGTGTCCTCTCAGCCCCTACCAGTGCTTTGGACTCTGGAAGAGCCCTGGGCCATGGGCAGCCCAAATGAGTCGATTGGGCCCTTCCCAAATCGACACTGGCTACAGGAGGGATGTCCCTTTTGGTCCCGACCACCTCTTCTTCCAAGTTGGAAAGGGGATGAGTCTGCACCACCCAAGGAAGGACTAACATCTCCCTGAAATTCAGCCAATGCCCACCCCTCCCCTTCTCCCTTCATGCAAGATTCAGTGGGCAGGCTGCCCCCAGTGAGAAGCCTTCTGGGAACATTTGAACCTAATTTATCTTTTTTAAAATGTTTTGTTTTCATTGGGAGGTTGAAATGTTTTCATTATGATTTTCTTTAACATCTGTCACTTCCTAGGACCCCCCTCCCCCATAGAACTTTCCTTCAAGGGAGGTTAAGAAATAGGCACAACAAGTCAGCTTCTCAATGATGTTTGACAGTGTTTGTATTCAGCCTTCCACATCCATAGTCCACCACCTCTCTATGATGAGGAGGGAGAATATAACTGACTTCAGTCCTCTGGAAGCAAAATTGATCATAGCATTAACCTGATCGCTAAGGGTCCTTTTCCTTTGTTACTCTGGCCATGGGAAATAATATTCTTGTGGCTCTTAATCTGTCTTGCACCGGCTCAGAGGAATATGTCTGGATTTCCCAGAATTCCTTGCAGTTATCATCACTTAATGCAAAAAAAAAAAAAACCTTTTCCAACACTCCTATAAAGGGTTTTCAGCTACTTCTCTAGACCTGATAGGTGCCCACTTGGATGGCAGCTTTGGGACATGCCTGGTTTTTCCTGCAACTGCGACTTGGTTCTCTCATAGGCAGGGACAGGCCTGCTGAGCTACGGGAGCTCTGACCGGGGTCCCCTAGAGTGGAATCCAAGAAGTGCTGAATGAGGAAGTTAGAAGGAGGAAGAGAGACAGAGGAAGAGAAAAAGAGAGAGAGAGAGAGAGAGAGAGAGAGAGAGAGAAGGAGGGAGGGAGATAGAGACAGAGAGAGACAGAGACAGAAACAGAGAGAGAGGGACAGAGAGGAGAGAGAAAGAGAAGTGAGAAAAACAAGAAAGAAAACCGAAACAAAGGGAAGGAGGAAAAGAAAGGATGCAAACAAAGAAGAGAAGAGGAGAAAAGAAAAAAGAGAAAGAAAACAGACAAAGAGGGAAGAAGAGGAGGAGAAGAGAGAAGAAAGAGAAGTGAGAGAAAAAGGGAAAGGAAAGAGACAAAGGAGGGAGGGGAAAGGGAGGGAGAGCAAGAGAAAGACAGAGACAGAGAGAGAGAGAGAGAGAAGAGAAGAGAAGAGAAGAGAAGAGAAGAGAAGAGAAGAGAAGAGAAGAGAAGAGAAGAGAAGAGAAGAGAAGAGAAGAGAAGAGAAGAGAAGAGAACTACCTCTCCCATAATAACCCAAACATCTGGCCCCCACACTGGGCTTTCTCTAAGCAGCCCCAAACCTTGTCGGAGCCCCAAGCTGCCAATGTCATGGCTCAGGGTCTGGGCTGGGAGCTTCAAAGGTAACAGAAAGCAACAGATTTCTTTTTCAATCAAACCCAGGAGTGGGGGGGGGGGGGGGCGGTGAGGGGGTGTTTTTCTGAATGAAACCCCAGCCCGGCTTCCTGATTTCTCCAGTTGGTTCCGCTTGGCTTGGCTGCTCCATAACCTTAGGAGACGCTTTAAAAAAAAACCCCAGGCCCTCAAAATGAAACTGTGAGTCATGTGTGTGTATGGGGGGGCGCAGGGTGGGGGAGCATCTTCTTCCATGTCATTCAGGCTGCCTAGGCTCGGTCCCTGTTTTTCCAATTAGCAGGCCTGGCCTGAAGCCTGATCACTGTATGAAAGCCCTGCCTTATGTAACTCCCGGAGGACCAGCACCTTCCGCTGTTTTCTCCTGCAGCTCAGCTGGGAGGTGGGGGGTGAGGGAACGCATCGCCCCCTCCACTGCCCCCACAAGCCACAGTTGTGCTTGGGGGAATCGGTTAAAGTGTCCCTGGCTTAAGCTGTCAGAAGGGGAATCTTTGGAGTGGCCCAGGCGATGGCCCCTGCCTCCCTCTCACTTAACCTTTAACCTGAAGGTTCCAGATTCTTTGGGGCACAAAAGGAAAAGCCCCCCATGAGCTAGGAAGTGCCTCCTCCCACCCAGGGTCTTTTGAGGAAGTCACTGCCCTCAATTGGGTTCCTCATCATGGGTGGGATCCACCCCCAGGAGGGCAGCCCACTCCCCAGACTGTGCAGGTGGGCTCATCAGGGATGACCCCCAGGTGTTCAGCATGGTCCCAGCCCCTCTTCTCAGGACCACCGTCTCATCTTTACCCCAGCCCCAAACCCTGCCTCAGCCGTCTGGATCTCCTGTCCCTTTAAAGAGAACTGAGTCAGTTGGTAAAACTGAAA